>NW_017386053.1:441221-571751 GCF_000237925.1 Schistosoma mansoni
AGCGTTTAATAAGTTTATTTAACTTCAGTTTTACAGTGGCCGAATTTTAACAAATTATTATTGCAAATAACACTGCTCGTCAACACATTACTGACCTTTCATATTAAAACGATACCATTTATTTCATTGAGTAGGATATTACACATTTGGAGAGATGGGGTGTGATAAATAATTTAAAAAATTATAGATTTTTCTACCACCTTAAAAATCAATCATAGTAGGACCAATGATTATCGACAAGTTTCTCGTTCATTGGCTTATGTAACTTACAATAAAACCGCTCTTAGGTTAAATTGTATGCCCCCCCCCAATATTGTGAGGGAATAATTATTCTTATATTTAAAAAATAATGATTCGATTTAATGTTAATGAAATGTGTTTAGAGTTTCGATAATGCAATAAGAAGACGAAGTTTATCAGAATTATGTGATATATTAGCGCAATACATTTCGAACAATCTGATCACACATATACTTGTTAAGACATTTTTATATGAAAATCAAAAGGTCTATTAGACAGGTTAAGGTAAGAAAGTAAATAAAGTACACAAAAACAATGTGATGACTACTCTGGACAATAAATCAGCATTACCAGGGTCGGTTAAGGGTAAGAACAAATTGTTTTTGAACACTTAAAGGGGGTTCCGTATAGCTAAGGCTTCAATAAAACTTAGTATTTAACTATTTTTGCATCCAATCCGATCAGTTGAATCCAATGGGCGATATTGTACGATTAGGACTGAAACCTGTAAGGAAGTCATTCTACTCACAAATATAAGATCAGTGAATGCTTAAAGTAAGTTAAAATGATATGAATTAAGTATATAAGTCTAAGCTGGGTAATAATTCTACTCCTAAAATGAACTACCGGGTAAAAATGTGATGGAGTGATTGTTATCAGCGATGATTGATGGATAAATACTCATAGACAGGTTGTACATCTATCAAAAGTTATACACTTTCCTACTTGGGCAGGGTGACCACTAAAGTACGTGGATATAATATTCCTGTAAGTCACGATGAAATAAAACGTTTATTCATAAACTTCCCCGTGACAAGACCATTGTCAGTCAGCTATGATTAGTAGAGTACTCTAAGATTATAAGCATCCTCTCGATTGCTACGCCGCATTATCACAGAGCGATAAGATTGACAAATTGAATAGTAGATGAGTTAAGATTATCGTCATATAAATGATAGTTAGAAAGACAAGCGACAGAGACTATGATTCGGACAGAGGGAATAAATTTGCAGAATAAAAATTATAAAATAATATTGAAAATGAAGATTCAGGGGTAAATGGAAAGTTAATGTAAACAAACCATTGCAACTTATCATAAATAATCTTACTGAACGAATATCAAAGATGGAATTAGTCCTACAAAATTCAAATATTTTCTTCTGAAATTTAATTTTTCAATTTTATCATAATAATCCAAGAAATTAGCATGAGGTTCTTGAACTGAATAGATATAATAAACCTCAAATAGATTAAAGAATATATAAGATGATTCACAACTTTTGAAATTAGAGGTGACTTCTAGAAAGAATGGGAACGTATCGTATTTATGTACTAACATTTATCAGTTTGAAACTTGATGATACCTGAACCAATCATATTTTCAGGATCATAGCCCTAATGAGCGTATATCAACTGCGAACGGCACAGAAAAGTACATATCATCAAATAATCAGTCTGTTCTATTTCGAGACTTTCAACGGTATACCAACACATAACACAAAAATGCATAAAATTTTGATGCAGGAGTCTTTTCGATAGTAATCAACAAATTAAACCGTAGGAAAGTTCACTGAATGTACCGAATTCTACAAAATAAATAACAGCTAAGCTGAAATAACAATAACATCTTCAAACTTCAATTGATTGATAAAAGCGAGTTGATGCCCAATTATTCAGAAAACAAAAATCAGTAAAATTTGCTATGACTTTATAAAAAAAATAGGACGTATCCAGTTCGTTACGGCTTTCATCACGCGAATTATCCACCAATAGAAATACGACTTTTCAATGACGTTAAACCAGTATCAGTAGCCTAGCGTTCTTATTGGTTCCTTGTCCGCCTTGCCCTTCCAACTGAGTCTAGAACACCAATTGCAACTTCCGCTACACGAATCATTTATTTAAAGCATACTCAGTTTATATACCAGACAGACAGACCGCATCACACCATAAAATAGAAAATAATATTTGTACAAGATCGAGCCAAATGTGGCTGTGAACATGGGATACCGTAATCAATAAACTGAACATAATTTGGGAACAGTAAATCGTACAGTAATAATTCATAGGTCAATATGAAGCTTATTATAAGATGAATATATACAGATTAAGTCTAATCATTCAATAGTTATACAATAAGACTATATATAGAATAATAGTCCATTAACAGGTTCCGGAAGTTATCCGTACTTTCATTATCACTAGGATATAACAAAATTGTATCGAAGACATTTCTTGTCAGGTCTGTTTAAACACTCTTATTTATGATTAATCATTATGTAACACGTATTACATCAACATGAATGAGTGTGGACTATTCAAATTACTTTATAGTTTGTATAATATTAAGAAAAACTAAGTAGGAAACACTCCTTTTTACCAATCTAATTTCAATGCCTTAATTAAAATGTAATTTTCATTTAAAAATAAAAGGGTTAAACTAATCGAATAAGAAATAAAAATCTCACTGTATATTAGAACATAAGGTTATTAACTGATAAATGATTATTAATATGCCTTTTATTATCAACATATGGGCTTAGAAACAAAACTATGATTGAAGACCGTATTGATAAAAGAAAATATGAAAATTTTCAAAGTCATCATATGTAGTGAACAAGAACATGAATGGGACAATCGAATGTAATAGCAGGAACTTACAGAATATTCTCAGTAAAATAGGAGAACCATATAGTAAATAGTTAATTTGCAAATTATTAATCGGTTATTTTAATCTCAACCATTCCTTCTGCAAAAATCAGTCCATTGACATTGATTATTATTATTCATGCATTTTCATACCGATTGCGTTCCGTGCCCGTTCATTCGTTATCGATCTTCTACTGAAATACATTCAATGACCGAGCACCGTTATATACTACTTATATGGATATAAGTAACCCACACTACACATATTCTCATGAAAAAAAAGAAAATTTATTTATTACCTTAGATTATTATGGTTACAATGAGATGAATACATTCACTTAGTAATCAATAATTATCCAAACTATTAATTTATGATTTTCCCTTAAAGTATATTACTTAAATTTATAAAATAAAACATTTTAAAAAGATTTTCAAGGTTAAAATTATCATTATTAAAATGAATAAAACATCTTTGTTAATTATATTCTATGAGAAAATAGTTCAATGTTCAATGTAAAAATACATTTATCAAATTATTCTCAAGTTCTTCATACTTTTATAGGTTAATGATTATTGCTAACAATTGACTTGAAGATTTTTTCCTTATCTAAACAACTTACTTACTTACTCTCAATGGAGCATAGGCCGGGGACCAGCATTCTCCAACCCACTCTGTCCTGGGCCTTCTTTTCTAGTTCTATTCTCATGCCTGTCTCCATTTCTCGGCGTAATGTGTTCTTTGGTCTTCCTCTTCTCCTTTGGGCTTCAGGATTCCATGTGAGGGCTTGTCTTGTAACACAGTTGGGTGACTTCTTCAATGTGTGTCCTATCCACTTCCAGCGCTTCTTCCTTTATCTAAACGAACTGGAATTATAATAACAATAGAAAGTTTTCATGAAATAAAGTATTATAATAAGGTAATTGATAAGGGGGTAATATTCAGTTGATCAAAATTATGTTATCATTACGGTTGATAACTAACCTACACATAGTGTTGATAAAATAGAAAAATGGTAACCTAGGTAATGTGGAATAAAATTATTTAACAACGAACAAGTCATTCAAAACTTGTACTACAGATTACATCATTCAAGTATATTAATGATGTCAGATGAATGAAAGGATACATAAAATAGTTACACAATAAATCGTAAGAAAATCTTTTTATAATCGATTAGTTTGAAGTACCAAAGATAATTTAGTATTCTTTGTTGCATATATCAATGTAATCATAAATATAAACCATAGACATGGGTGTACATTTGATTTTAGTGAACAACTAAAGAAAATATTACGACTGTATTTGTTTCATAACGTAGCTTTCATTTGCGAATAATAGTCCATCCGTTACTTACTTAATTACGACTGTTACCCCTCGTCGAGGAGCATAGGCCGCCCACCAGCATTCTCAATCTAACCCTGTCTTGGGCAATCCTTTCAAGTTCTTTCCAGTCGTTATTCATCCTTTTCATATCTGCTTCTATTTCCCGGAGTAATGTGTTCTTTGGACTCCCTCTTGTCCGCTTCCCTTCCGGATTCCAAGTTAGGGATTGACTTGTAATGCATATTAGTGATTTCCTTAATGTATGTCCTATCCACTCCCAACGTCTTTTCCTAATTTCCTCTTCAGCTGTAAGCTGGTTTGGCCTCTCCCATAAAACGCTGTTGCTGATAGCATACGGCCGGTGAATGTTGAGTATTTTGAGTGGACAACTGTTTATAAATACTTGTACGCTTTTGATGATGGTTGTAGTAGTTCTCAACGTTTCAGCTCCGCACAGTATGACTGTCGACGAACGTATTGAAGATTTTCACTTTGAAATTAGTGGACAGTTGAGTCCATCCGTATTTTATTAGAATAACTTGTGAAGAGAAAAACTGTACACTTGGAAAATAAATGGTACATTATCCAAAATGAACGTTGATCAAACGTTTACAAGTTCATTTAGACTTTGCATTGTGAAATGTAGACCTATCACTATTGAATAGAATTCTGTTAAAAACTGAATTCAATTCTAGACTGAAATCTTTAATTAAGAACAATATGAAAATCGATGTTTTCACAAATTAAGATATATAATGAACTGTAACTGTCATTGCATTGTTACGATCCAAAGGAAAGTTAAGACAGTTTAATTATGTGATAGTTGGAATAAAGTTTAAAGGATAATAGTAGAAACCGATATATATTATTAATTAATCATGGATCTTTTCGAAATATTAACTAATGTGTAAATAACACTAAAATTTTCATTTTATTCAGTCTCAAGGAATTCACTGATAGGAAACAAAATATTATCAGGGAAATTCAAAAAATAATACAAAAAATTATACTTTGCATTTGTTTCAGGAATGGAGCAGTACATTACTATATCAAACAAACTAAACAGAAAAGGGACAATTAATTAAGAAAAAGTTATAACAATTAACAACAGAAGCATAAGTAATAATCAGATCAATGAATAATCAATTGAAATGTATACAAAATATACCGTAGTATAGAAATTATAAGCAAAGTTGGATAGTGGTTAGCAATGGAATCCAGGACGCGCGCTTCATCCTATTTGGAACTCGTCAGCTGGATGCACCTGCATTTCAGAGTTGGTGTTCATTTCGGGACTCGAATCCAGTACCGTTCGCTTCAAATGCCATTGCGTTATCCACTCAGCTACTGAGTTCTGGTAGTATAGTAAGCTTAAAAGGTTACTCTTTGAGATTATATTTTGGATAGTATCTGATAGTAAAATTTTGAACTTGCGTTTTTATATATACGACTGATTTGTCAAAAACAATGTATTTGCATTCCATTTTCTATGTTCATAATGAGACTCAAATCCAACATCTAAAATTTTCAATAAATCAACTTTTCCAATACAAAATATCTATTTTCTTCACACATACTACAAAGAATTAAGTGGATGTACGACTGCTAGATTTTGACTAGTATAATACTCTGTATCTGATCACATTGAAAACACTTATCAAAGATAAATTGATATTTGATTCATATATTTGAAGTGGTACCGAAGAAAATAATGTATGGAATCACGTAGTAAATCCGACACGAGTATTCATATCAACATCTGCGCTTCCTAATTACTGTTATTTAATTGACAGTGATTCATGTTTTTATTATTTATCTACAAATAAATCCAATCTACAATGTGTAAATTGGAGTTATATGCAGTGTTTATATGTAGTGAACGGGAACACAGGTGGGAACAACCAAATGTATTTGAACACGAAATTACACAATCTCTTAGTAAAATCTGAAAACCATACAATAAATGCATCATATGTAAAAGGTCGTCTCAGACTTGATTATTCCTTCGTTTCACACCAATTATTTTATGTTCTCATTCTTTTTTCTTCGATTTTCTTAGCCTATTGCCTCCAGACATTTCACATGCGATTGATGATACATACTACTTATATCTGTCGATATCAGCAACATACACCATATATGGATTGAAAGTTGCTAGCATCAGGAAATACTGGATACTATTTAATATTGAACATATGCACAATCTTGTTTAGTTTTTTGTGCAAGATCTAAATTATGACTCGAAAAGTGTTCCTGAGTGCTAAAAACATCAAATCTTAATTACAATAATAGATTCCTAAGAAGTTATTTATAAGAAATAAATCGTTTGCAAAAAGCTGGTCAGGAGTTTTAGACTAAAATGTATCAGACCTCGATAAAATTGTAGTAATTTTATCATGAGTATTATCTTTCAATTTCTGAAATACATACTACTATTAAAGTGGTAAATTTCTAATGTTTTATAATCTGAGAAAACTTGAAATATCTCTGCAAACTCCTGTAACATTTTTAGTAAGTTTACTTGTAGATAGAAAAGGAATCCCTATTTACTACTCCCCATTGACTGACTATCATTATTGTGGCAATCCACACAGTGTCTAATAAAGACTAGTCAACTGCAACCCTAAATCTCAAGTAGTATATATGCATATATAATTTGTTCTTACCCTTAAACTACCTTGGTAATACTGATTTATTATCCAGAGTGGTTGTCACATTGTTTTTGTGTACTTTATTTTTCTTTATTACGACTTACTTTTAACCTATCTAGTTGACCTTTTAGTTTTCATATAAAAATGTCTTAACTAATATGCGTGATCAGATTGTTCGAAACATATTGCGAAAATATATCACATAGTTCTGATAACCTTCGTCTTTTCATTGAATTATTAAAGATGTGTTGCTTTGATAACACAATATGAGGGTGCATTAAAGTCACTTATTTATCTATTGCAAAACGAATGGACATTTATTTACTGTCAAGGCTAATTTCAAATATGCAATTATGCATCAAAGGAAATATGCATAAACTCTATATGAAAAACTGAAAAAACCAAATTTTACTGAAATACTGTACATGAAAAGATCATGAAACTTTATCTGCGTATTTGTTGCTTTACGCTTGACACGGACGATATCTAGATACTTAAATAGAGTTGTTATCAAAGCTTAAAACCCAGTACCTGGTTTATCCTGAAGGTAAGATGAGTATCATCTTAGATAATGCATTTAGCTTGTAATCTGAGTACATGCGATATTCGAATTACTCAAGTGATACATGTTAATACAGTAGAATAAGCTCATAAACTGACTGTGTTCATGTTTTCTTGACTTTTTTAAAACCAGTTAATTATAAATAATGAATTAAAACTTACTTTCAAAATTAACATTTAAATAAAACTGAAAAAAGAATCACAACTAAATGAAAGCGCCTTTTCATGAATTAGCAGTAAGGGAATTATAATTGTCGACTAATGTAGTGGAGTTTCGGTAGTTGACATGTACTCTTTTGAATGCCAGCCAACTTCCTCATGAATAATTAAAACTATCCCCAAGTATTTTCTAACAATTTCCTTCATCATGCTAGTCCTACTTGTCCTTCACTCGATCAACAGAGAGGTGGCTTTTGAATAAAATTATTATATAGAGAAATGCATGCAGTTTTATTGCTTTGATATCGATATATGGTCATTTAGCAAAGTGAACTAGCATTATATCCAGTTGTTCATCATTGTCCATCTGTTAGCGAATCAATTAAGTACCAGAGTAGTAATGATACATGATATTCTCAACTGTAACCAATCTTCCCTTTATAAATTCGGTAGTTTCATACAATAAGCTCCCCATCATTTTTAAAACAAAACCAACAATCTCCTGTGAAACAACGTGAATTTATTTCTTTTCATGAGTTCTAATTCGTCTACACACACGCTGACTTGTATGAATGCATAAACGTTTTAGAAATGGGATTTTGTGTGTGACTTGTATAAAATCATTTTATAGACTAGTCCTCTTTAAACCATCATTACAATCAGCACTTACTTAGTAAATATTTTTAAAAATAAATCCAATATCGAATAGCTCATAAGCTATTAGGATTTCGGACCGATAAAACGACGAATGTTCTTGCCAAGATAATTATTTAAATTCAGCTTGAATAGGCCTAACATGGTTCTGTTTTGATTGTTACAACTGGTGTTTGTGTTCACTACATTAGGTCGTGGAACGACAGAAATACAATCTTCTAAATATTGGAATATGACAAATATTTTAGAATTTTAATTGTAACTATGATTACGATAAGTAATATGTATTAACATCAGTTATTCACTGGCTTAGTTACTATTTGTCATAACGTTCACAACTCAAACACAAAAGCCAACCATAATTTGTCTTTTAATTACCAACAACAAGTGTCATAGTATGTATGTAATTTATCGGTAAAAGATTCATATCTGTAAAGTAATTTTAACAGAACGTTAAATAATCTAATCTTACAAAATAACATAGAACGACGGAAAGTATTTTTGACTATAGTATTGAATTTTTCGTTCTACTAAAATACTAACTATTACTTATTCATTATGTAAATTCACGTGACTAAAAAGTTTGAACTCAAATTATTCCTTATAATCAAGGTTAGTATCTTCCTCCATTTTTGATCTTTGATAAAGTTATCATTAGCCTATTTTAACCACAAACTAGAACTTAAATTTTCGCCATACTGCTTAAAACTTGAACACTCGAACGCTTGAACCCTCCAAGTCGCAAGTTAGAAGACGGAAGACGGGTAGAAAGTAATTATATTCAACTAGAGTCAAATATGGTACAGAATATTCGGGTATTTATAGTTTTTAGCAAAAACTAAATCTTCATCACAATTATCCAATCCGCAGGCGGTGGTTTTTAGCATTCATTTCGTCGGGAAGCTGCACGTCAAGATTCTGGAATGTTCTTCCAAACGACTATTGAATGGATTGTCTTCGGCTCTTTCTGAGCTTTTTAGAGTTTCCCTGAGTTCCCCGGAAGCCGTTCCCACAGTTATAAGTTAGATAAGTTCTCAGTAACTTTCCATTTAGATAATACATTTCACTACTTAACTGACATAGAGTTATCAGGAAAATTTGATTTCAACCAACATTTGCGTATGATTGACTACTATACATTGATTCAATCAAAAAATTGTTGTGTCACTATTCAAAACATACTGTCAACTAAAGCATTCGAGTTGCAACTTTACTCCAGGAGAAAAAACAAATTTAAACATCTATAGTGACTAACAAATACCCATCAACATGATCACCATCTTCGTTGTAAAGAACAATGAATTTAAGCTAGTTAAGCAGATTTAATTAAAATGTGAAAATTTTAAGGTTTTACATTCCAGTTTTTGTGTTCTGAAGAATCGGTTAACGGTATTAAAATTCAGAGAATTCCACTACGTTATAAAACATCTCTAATCACTTGATAATCTGAACCTAATAATTCTGATCACAATATACAAGACAGAAGGGATTTGACTTGGGTTCATTTGACTATAGACTATAGATTACCTATTATTTCCATTATGTCAATAACGTCCAAAAATGTAATTTATAACGTTTGTGTGGGTTCTTGTATAAAAAATGTCGTGTGAAATTTCATGGTATTTACGGTTGTTTCTCATCTGGAAACTCTTACATCTTGTTCTGTGTCAGCTTTAAGAAAAAAACATATCAAATACATTCCACGCTATTAATGGTAGACTCTCTTGCCAAGCAGTAGTGTATATATACAGATGGTAGATGAGGATGGTTGAGTAATTATAGTTAGAAGGTTATTTAATGGATGGGAATTGTTTAAAAACATGTTGCAGAATGCTATCATTGAAGGATGATTAAATAATATAAACATTTCTTATCAAAATCTATCATATTTAGTTACATAATGTTATCCAGTAAGACAGTGTGCTAGAGTGGTGTATCCTACTTATGCTTATTTATGTCTCTCACTCGCTTACTACCTTTCTCAAACACTCATTCACTTACCCTAAAAATAATTGGTCTCAAAAAGAAATAGCGGGATACCTATGATGTATGTATCGAGATCAAAGGTAAGGTAACTAAAAGTCGGTACCAGTGGCATTGATATATTCTTTTCCGTACTTATTATTCGCTCTCTCTCTTTTTGAATTATGTTTCTTATGACTAATTTATGTTACTGCTAATAGTTATAGTTCAATACATTTATTGTTTATACTGACCATTTATTTTTGCTCTGATGATAAATTATGTAACAGCCCTGGATCTAAGTTCACCTCTACCTGCTCCTACATTGTTGATGATAGGAATCTATCTTATCCCATGCCTAACTCAATACTACTACGAATGTAAAACGCGTATGATACCTTTTTAAAACAAATACTGTCAAAAGGAACAAATTTTCATTATTCTACTATATTCGGTGTTGATAAAAACACATAGTTTTTATAGTGAAAAATGTTTTAGCTTGAGAAATTAATTATACAGTAACTTATCTAATTACTAGTCATTACTAGTCGTTAAATGTTTAGAAATTGAAATAGAAAGGAAATGAATATAATCGGTTTTTCAGGGAAATTTTTACTTCTTTTTATACCAATTCTTTCTACATACTACTAAAATGTTTTAGAATACTACTATGAATTTAACTATTAGTATCTAAACCTGTTGTAGAGAACGAGAATATCGGTCGTGATAACCAAAGGTATTTCAATACAATCTCTTAGTAAAATATAAGAACAGTAAATAATTCATTTGGAAAATATCAGTCAATCGTCTCAGACTTGATTGTCCCTTCGTTTTCGCACCAATCATTCTCTGTTCTCATTCTCTTTTCTTCAATCTTATTAACCATCTGCCTCCAGACATTTCACATTCAATTGATGATACATACTACTTATATCTATCAACATCAGTAACACATACCACACTGTCCCAATAAAGTTATATTAAATAAAGTGTATTTTTGTTCTAATCTATTTTCCTTACATTTTAATCATAAAGAATGAATTCGAAATTTCAGCTTAAAATTAGTTTTAATAATATCAGAAACTTTTAAAATCATTTATCAGAATCAAAATAAGCCCTATGGGAAAGTGATTAATTCAAAAGAAAAAAAGATTAAATAACTGATTGATTGCTTATTCTATTAACTAATTCATAGTAACTTAAACCATAAGTAAATGTCAGAAGGGGTTTTGTGGATATTGCAGTAATTTTAATAGTTGAGATCATGAATCAATTGAAGCTAGACCACTATTATAAGTAAATGAACAGATTGAAATAAATATTTGTTGCTGTTGTTGTTGTTCTTTTCCAACTAAAATGATGGATGATCTATTTGCAATATTATATTACTCTTTGTTTAAAAACTAACGGAAATAAAATTATACTACTTATTCATTTAAGTCAAATTATATATGAATTGTATAAATGATTGATTGACTAAACAAATGAAATGATTTTGAGCAAAGATGAATAGTGGTTAGCAATGGAATCTAAGACGAGTGTTTCGTCCTATTTGGGACTCGTCATCTGGATTTGCCTGCATCACAAAGTTGGTGTTCACTCTGGAACTCGAACTCAGTACCATTCGCTTCAAACGCCATCGCGTTATCCACTCAGCTATTGAATCTCGATAGCCACTTGCTTGTGCAATGGGGTGAAGTTTAAATTCACTTGGTATTGTTTGTTTGAATCTTTCCATTGATGATTAGGACTGCAATTGATCAGTCTCTTGTTGGCCTATGTGCATACTGTGCGTATTGCCACGATGTAGCCTTAACTCACAAACATTATAAGCAAAGATGAATAGTGGCTAGCAAGTGGCTATCAGGACTCAGTAGCTGAGTGGATAACGCGATGGCGTTTGAAGCGAACGGTACTGAGTTCGAATCCCAGAGTGGACATCAACATTGTGATGCAGGTACAACCAGCTGACGAGTCTCAAATAGGACAAAATGCACATCCTGGATTCCATTACTAGCCACTATCCATCTTTGCTTACAATGCTTGTGAATTAAGGCTGTATCGAGGCAATACGCGCAGTATGCACATATGTCAATAAGAGATTGTTCAATTGCAGTCGTAAACATCAATGGGAAGATTCAAACAAAGAATACTAAGTGAATTTAAAGATGAATCGTGGTTAGCAATGGAATCTAGGACGAGTGTTTCATTCTATAAGAAACTGATCAATTGAAGATTTAAACAATCAATGGGAAATTTTAAGTAAACAATACCAAGTGAATTTATTGAAATGATTCCTAAAAAAAAATTATTTATTTTAGGGAAGAAACCACTTGTTCACGTTTTATCTTCGTATGGAAAGATAATGAGGTAATATATTTTTTTGTTGATAGGGGTAGAAATATGGTAGACTTTTTACTTAAATATTTAGTTTGATAATGAAACAATTCTTAGAATGAATACTTATTGTATAATCATCTGATTATAGCAGTTAGTTTCACTAAGTTCTGTGAACATAACTATTTACCTAGTGTAGCTTTATCTACTTGATCATAAACCATTATGTTTATCTCTATCCTGGAGTTACGACCTTCTGCTCAAACCAAAGTAGATAGAGTAAGGATTGAAATGAAGTACTTACTGGTTGAAAATTAAAATTTCTACCCTTAAATCTATAGCTCGTAACCAAATGAATGTTAACAAGTAAAACCAACTAGGGATCACAAAAACCCAGTATAGCTGAGCAACTTGTTTTCAGATCACCGAAGACTGATCGAAAAATTGAAGTCAAATTTTATCGAATGAACCTATTGAATGTTTTTTAATCATTATTGGTTAAACGATTCAACAAAAGCCCCCTAGCTTTTATGAAGAACACTATCGCTTTTTCAGTGGGATTCGTTGATAGGATAATGTGACGCAAACACATCTTTCGACTGTTTGTTAACGATGCTGTCATGCTTTTCAGATCATTAAATTCAGTATGATGTTCAGTCAGCTTAGTGAAGAGTTAACATATAATCAAATGTTGGCCTAAAATGAGAAACCAAACTGCTCTTTGTATTATGAGATAATCCAGTGATAAACGTATCCATCGTTTTCCAAAATTTTTGAAAGTGATTTTTTGCATTTTTAGTTAAACAGCACATTGCAGTTATTTTTGTTGTTGACAAAAGCCAGACCACCTTACAGTTTGTAAACCCAGTTAATTACTACAAATAAATTGGGATTCCCTAAATTTAAAGCAACATCGTAAGACACACAAGTATAAGAATATATTAGACAGACAAAATACCAGCTTCTTTTTTAAGAAAGAAAGGAAAACATTACATATTTGCATGTGAAACATATTAGGATAATCACCAACTGCTATGAACGACGAGTATTTAGACGACTTTTTCGTTCGTTTGTGACACTTGTCTCCTTGTACTGAGGTTTCTATCAGTTAATACAAACGAAGGACTTTTGTTTGAATACGCCTGAGACAGAAATAATTTTTATTAGTTTGATTTATAATTACTGAATTTCAATTCAGAGAAACTGGATGCTAATATTAGTAGAGTTGTTCTAAACAGATCCAAACAATGAATTTATATTGGACTATAAATACAGGAAGATTATTAAACGGATGAAATTGACTTCATAGATCTTAATGAACCAAAAGCTTATACTAATGTATCAATCAAATTAATCCAGACCATGAGATGGTACAGAGGATTTGTGGCTCAAGCGGATGATTTTGGTGGAGTTTTGTTCTCTGAGCTGGAAGGTTTGGTCATAGAGCTTTCATCGTTCTTCTGAACGACATCATCAGTAAAAATTCAGTAGAAGTGAAACGTTTGAATTTTTCCATATATGATTCCATCTTGATTGGCTATTGTTGACCTTTAACTTGCCATTGCTTACTACTTTATTTCGATCATATCTCCAATTGATTTGATTCTTGCTCCTATATTTGTCCATGATTTTTCTGACTGGTTGATAGATTCACTCCTACATGAAGTTTTTACAGATGATGCCGTTCAGAAGAACGATGAATGCTCCACGACTAAATCATCTTACTCAGAGAAAAAACTCCACCTTAATCAGGAAGTTTCACCAGCAGAACGAGGTACGATCCAATTTTCTTTATCACATTCGATTCATCTAGAACCCGCTGGGAAACACTGAACTTCCATGAATATTTAATAATAATAATTCTACTGCACACTATAAATTTTTCCGTGTACACACAGTAAGTAACCATAATTATTCCGTTCAAGTAAACATCAGACAGTAAGGTTAGTGCAACATTATTGAAATCATGAACCGGTCTAAGTGCTTCTAGTTTTTCACTAGTATGTTAACCTAGATTAGCTAGTGATCTCAATAGATTTCAATATTATCTACAACCCCATACTGATAAATGAATACCAGCTTTAGGAATTTTCGACTAAGAAATCGGAACGTTTCGGAACACCAACATGTTTCACAACCACGAAAAAGTAGTCGAATAATTGACAAAATATATGAAAGTTTCATAACCTTATTTGTTATATAGCGAATGATGTATGCTTGTATTTTTCTGAGCAAGTCGTCACTGCCTATGATGCTGTGTTCTGACGGTTAACTTTGTGATATCAAATAACTCGATGTGTAAAAATACCTTTCAAGGAGAAAGCTTGCTAATGGGTTAATTAGCCATGATAACAATATGATAAGAGCTTGTAGGGGCTGGTACTATGTCAAGCCCACACAGGTTATTCTAGACTCTGGACAGACCAATCTATTCATTCTTTTCAAGTCACAACCTTGTCACCTATTCGCTTATTAATCCTAACTGTTTTTTATATGATCGTATGTGTGTTAGTTACTTATCCCGTTCACCATGTGTCGGCAAATTATTTTTGTCTGAATACAAATATCGAGTAAAGTCTGAATAAATTGAGTTGGCTCACCACCATCTCCACTGCGCGTCATTTTCCTTCACTCCCTCCTTTTTCCATTGATCGCTTCGTTTCTCTGATCGTCTGTCCAGATCAACGATTGTACTAAATATACGTGTTCAAAATCCATTCTCATATTTGACTTATTTAATTCCGTTATTTACTAACGCAGCTTAAGCCGTTAATTATATACGAGGGTTGGCGGTATGTATATTTCGATAACAATCAGCAAACGATCTAATTAGAGTCAGAGATAAGGCCACACTAAAAAGGCTATTCAGAGTAATTTGACAGGTTGTACATCCAATAAATGAACAAAATATTTGGACAATAATTTAGACCATCATTTTAGAACAATGATAAATTACCAGTAAAACTCAAATGATAGGCTAATATTATGATTTACCATACATCCTGATCCCTTGATAAATTTAATCAAAACGACATCAGAGTTTGCAAACTAACATACGTTCATCATACTTCAAGTTTTCTCATCAGCTGCTATATACTAGCAGTTTATATTTTCATTTATCTTACTTTGATCGAATCAATTATGTTCGTTTATTGAATCGATGCGACGTGTATATGTGTCTTTCCAAAATATTTAAAATCCTGTCCATGGATGCTCAGATGTTTTATAATCCAGTTCAACTCTCAAGGGAAACAGTTCTATTTTAGCATATTATTCAATAATAACAAAATAAGCAAGTAAATTAATTGTTTCAAAAATTCTCGATTAAATTTGTTTAGATCTGTTTTGGTTAAGGTCAGTCATACCAGAACAAAAGGGAATATACGATTTTAGTACCAGTTGTTTTCAATAATATTAGGACCGGGATGAAAGGTGAGATCACGATTTTGTTCAAGATTACTTCCATTTTTTACTCAATGTGATACTTGCAAAGAATAGGTATTCGTTTTATTTTGTGTGTAATAATTGGGCGGAATTAAATGCATTTGTTTGCTATGAACATATTGAGTGTGGCTCAGCCCTCAATAGCAGGTGAAAAATGCGAATATGGTGAAATAGAGGGCTTGAAATGAAATCCTTAGTGAAAATTACACTCAAACATGCATCAATCATCCACTCAATCAAGAGAAAGATGATGGAAAGTGCTGTGTAAGATATACTTAAAAAACGTTGAAGTTAATATCAGTCCAATAACTTACTCAGTGTAATATAGATTTTATTTTCGGTACGACATTTAGCCAGCATGATATTATTTGTATCAAACTAGTATGGACTCTGTTCAGCATGGCATACATCAAGCGATTCCGTTATAACATAGTTTATTTTCTTAATATGTGATATTTGTTAATCAATCATCATATATATGCACAAGCAAATTTATAAATGAATTTATTTTTAGTTAAGTCGATGCAGTTCGAAAGGTCTATATATATTCTACTGGATCAGCTTTTGTGTTGTTATATAAGTTGTGAAAATTGAAATTGTTTTGCAGTTTTAGGTAATAACAGTAGCTTTTTATGTTTACAACAAATAAAAAAGAAATAATATCTTATAACATTCAACTTTTATGTAGTATATAGTAATTTACTCAGTGTTTATTTTCATGCAGTTCTTTATTACATGATGTACAAAACAAGAACGGAATATAATTGTAGCCTGCTGAGCCATCTACATCCAATGTCCGCCCAGTAAACGCACGTCCCACCGCTACAGCCAACGTCGACCCTCCAGAACACTCCACTCGACGTCACCTCTCCTCATCAGACTTCCCCAACTAGCACCTCGACTCCAGGCCCGCAGAACTGCGCCCTTTCCCCCTCCTGGTAGGCAGGAATACCAAATGTAGCGGACAAGAACACGACTGTTTCTTCTGCAAATATCAGTCTATCGTCCCTGATTTCATTGTTCATGAATTTTCATACCAAATGCGTTTCGTTCCCGATCGATCTTCTACTGAAATACATTCTATGTTCGACCACCGTTATATATTACTTATGTGGATACAAGTAACCCGCACCACATAATGAATAGTTATGCAACTACAAATTACACTTGGTCATTAGTAATTTGGATACATATATATCACAATTGATTGATCACTGGGTGGTGATCAAGATCATATTTGTCAAGTCCGTCTTAGTGCTGATCGAATGCTATCGATCAAGTTGCAATGTGGCCATTAATGATCGTTATTGATCATGATTATTACTGGTATTTATAAGCATGATATAAGCGTAGGAATATATCAGCTACGATCATTCATTTAGAGTAATCTTTAAGTTCTGTAGAATTTCATTGATTTTAAACTCTTAGAACTGAGAAGACTTTTTCAGTTATGTTTAAAGAATACACAAATTTAAGCAGGTTATTACATTAAATTGACTAAGATCTCATAGTTGAATCGTTTTTCAGAGATAAACCACTCCATAATCTTGGTTAAAAATTGACATTTTGAAAACATTCTACATTTTCCAATCTTGATACTTGAAATCACTTAGATAAAACTAAAAAATTCACACGTATGATATAAAACACTAAATGATTGTGATCTTAAGGTTAATAAATATCAAAAATAAATAAGCACTCGAACAGTAAATAAAGATGAAGTAGTACCCTGAAGAAGAAAAATTACACGTTTGAATTGCAGTCCTCAATGAGTTGATGATATATTACATTATATTGAAACAGAATTCAAGCTAGGATAATCAATCATTTTTAAAATTACCGTTGAATGAGTAATGATACAGGTCAGTTCATAATTGAATAGCTAACACCTTGAGTATAACTGGTCTTTTGTATTCCCATATTCTTCCCATTATGTGATATCAGTCGGGCATAAATTATCACCCATACAATTCATGATCTCTAAAACTCAGTCGAGGACACTTTGAAAACCTTGCTTTCCATATTAATCTCAGTAAATATCTATGTATTTGATCCGATTTATTTCACTGTTATTGACTTTCATGTACAGTTCAAAATCAAGAAAGTTATGGGGAAGACATAGGTGCATGCAAAATACTATAGGCATATAAATGTATGTATATAAAGAAGAGAGTTCTAAGTTTATTAAGACTTATCGTTTAGAGATGTAATAGATCTGGCTCTGACAATTTCCCTCGGCAAACGATTATTTATTTCTACATACCATTGTCCTTCCTTGGTGTTTCATCTGGAAATGAAGATGTAAAACAAGTGAGAAACATCAACTTATTAAAAAAAATGGTTTAATCAGTGTCAAGCATATAATTTTTAGAAATGCTTGTATGATATATAACTTTGTATTCACCTACTTAAAATTATGAACTCCTACTCTTGATCATAAAAGACTTGCTATCAGAAATTTTGTTATGATTGTAAGCCATTACTGATTTTCATAATTAGACGTTTAATATACATATAAAAGTGAACAAAAGACTTTTTAATTAAAAAATATTGATAAAATAAACTACAACTGCAAATAAACTACTCATTTGTCACTGAAATATGTGACAATATATGACTACACTTCAATCAAACCTAATACTTAAGATAGATAGAATATCTATTAGGAAGTTAGTAGAAAAATATCATTTGTTCTTCCGGTTTAAACTTCATAACTTTTATTATTAATTACTTGTTTACTTCTGCCTGTTACTTCTCATGAAGGAGCATAAACAGCCCACCAGCATTTTCCATCGAACTCTGTTCTGGACAATTCTTTCCAGTTGCTATCCCTCCTTTTTATGTCTGCTTCCAATTCCCGGTGCAATGTGTTCCTTGGTTTTCTTCTCTTTTGTTTCCCTTCAGGATTCCAAGTTAGTACTTGCCTCGTCATGCAGTTTAATGATTTCTACAATGTATGTACTATTTATCTCCAGCATCTTTTCCTAATTTCCTCTTCACATCGAAGCTGGTTTGTTCTCTCCCACAGTAGGCTGTTACCGATAGTACCCGACCAGGGTACATCGAGCATCTGGCGCAGACAATTGTTTAGAAATACTTGTACATTTTGGATGATGGTTGTGATAGTTCTCCAAATTTCAGCTCCGTACAGTAGTTCTACTAGGGTTACGGACGGTCCCGAGCGATGGTGAAGGAGGAGGGTTGGCCATATGGTCAACAACCCCATCCTGTAGAAAATAACCTTGCTAAAAACACTAACCAGAATAAATGAATTCATCAGTAATGAATAATCTAAATATATTAAACATTAAGTTAAAGCATTAATTAGGCCCTCATTTCATAGACTGATTAATGATTAAAGAAACAAATATCATACAATTGATGCTTTCTCAAAAATAATTTACATATATTATTTTTTTGTCAATATCTTGCATAAAATGATATAAGTCCATCATGTAAAATAACTTGTTTTTACTGATCAACTGTTTCAAATTTTGACTTTTAATCATCTAAACATTTAAATCAACTAATCTGGCCACATCAACGTATCATTTCAAATGATCCATCAAACAATCCATTTTCTACACATCTCATAGAATATTTGTTGTTTTATTACAAGTCATGTATACCAATTTCAATTGTCTAATAGTTTAGGGAATTAAAGTAATATTCTCAAGCTCAATAACCCTAATCGCAAAATCGCACGAAGCTTAAATCTGGAGTTCCCTATAAACTACCTACAGCCACCTCATGTGTTAGGATATAGATATGCACTACTGAGATTGTGCGAACCACAATTCGACAGTATTCTGTAACTTTTTAGTTTATAATATTTATAAGTTCATATTACTCAGTGACCGGAGGCATCTTCGAGTTGCTTTTAAAGCGGAAAAACGCAACTCACCATACACCTTTAATTTTTCATAGGCTTACATATTGCGGTCAGAGTTTAATGTAATAGTAGATGTGTGGTGTGTGCTACTAATGTCGACAAATATAAGTAGTATGTGTCATCAATCAAAAGTGATGTGTCTGGAGGAAGAAGGTTGAGATGATCAAAGTAAAGAGAATAAGAACAATAAATGATTACTGTGAAAATGAAGGAACAGTCAAGTTTGAGACAATTAATTGACATTTTGGAAATGAAGTATTTACTGTATGGTTCTCAGATTTTGCTTAGATGTTTTGTAATTTTGTGTTGAAACACATTTGATTGTCCCGCCTTTGTGTTCTCGTTCACAACAGATGTACTGTGTTTATTAAGTAAATATTACAAATCATTCAGAAATTTTACATACACTAAATTAAAATTTCTTAGTACTGGACACCATTTGTAGTCAATCTCCTTAAGACATTCAACAGCTGTCAACATTATTGTTCTTCATTCTATTTAGTAGATGTGATGAACAGTTTTTTAGAAGTTATATCTGCAAAAAATCTTTATGATGATGACGGTGGAAAATATGAAGTATAAAACCTATCGTTTCACATAAACTATCGTTTAATTCTGTTTTTAAATTACTTAATAAGAATACTTCACTACTGTCAAGTGGTCTTTTGAATTTCTAATCATAAAAAAACTTTGAAATTAATTCTTTTCAGACACTAACATTGTGAATTTATATTTTAAATGTAAAATTTGTTTCAACTGTGAAAATACTAAATTCTCCACAAAAGCCCTCTCTGATCTATAATCATATGCTCACTAGTGACTGACTTCAAGAGATATTTCCTTGAGTTCTAGTGGGAAGCAGTGGCCAGTGGAGTTCTACCAGGTCTGTTGTAGAGATATCAGCTCACTGAAGACAATTGGTGAACGGTCGCTCAAAATCGTGGATTGGTTGAAGTTAAACATTAACACCGTTGGATGCCGGCTCAGTGGTCTATCGGTTAAGGGCCCTGGCTCGAGACTGGTAGGTCCTGGGTTCGAATCCCGCTCGCGGGTGCGGGATCGTGGATGCGCGCTGCTGAGGAGTCTCATAATAGGACGAAACGGCCGTCCAGTGGTTCCAGGTTTTCGATGGTGGTCTAGCTTCAATTGACTCATGATTTCAACTGTGAAAATATAAAATTTATAAATTTACATGATGGCAATAATCTTATTTAGAGCTGATGAGTCCCAAATAGGACGAAATGCACATCCTGGATTCCACTGCCAGCAACTATCCATCTTTGCTTATAAAGCTTGTAACTTCAGGCAATATCGATGCAACACGCACAGGATGCACAAATGTTAACAAGAGACTGATCAATTGCAGCTCTAAATGACATTGGTAAAATACAAGTAAACAACACCAAGTGAATATAACTTCACCCGATCGCACAAGCAAGTGGCTATCAGGACTCAGTGACTAAAAGGATAACGCGATTGCGTTTGACGCGAACGGTACTGGGTTCGAGTCCCAGAGTGAAGATCAACTCTGAGATGCAGGTAAATCCAGATGACGAGTCCCAAATAAAACGAAATATACATCCTGGATTCCACTACTAGCCACTGTCCATCTTTGCTTATAATGCTTGTGATTTCAGGCAATATCAAGGGAGTCCGCACAGGTTGCATATCTTCCAACAAGAGTCTGATTAATTGCAGTCCCAAACATCAATGGTAAGATACAAGTAAACAACACCAAGTAAATATAAACAATAATAATGTACAAATAATTTATGTAAATTAGCTTAGTAGATAGTTTAAATAATTTTGTTTTATTTTTCTAAAAAATAAAGAAAACTGTTTCTATTCAATAATATAGTTGATGATTTATTAACTTGTATTTTGTTTTTACCTAAATTTCCTTTTTTTTTTAAAATAAAAAAAAATTCATATTAATCGATTTATTGATTATAGAACAACAAAAAATAGTGAATGAACTTTTAATCTGATTGAGAGCATGAATTCAGATACTGGATTAAAATATTCATTCATTAGTCATTTGGTTTACATTGATTTGTTCTAGAAAATGATGGAAAAAAATTTTTTATAAATTTTAAATGAAATAATTTATACTTTTGAAATGTATTACTTAAATTAAATGAATCTATGTTTCAATCTTCATATTGAAATGAATAACTACATTTAGTTGATCTGTTTTGAAAAAATGTACATGTGTGAATGGATTCCTTAGATATTGTTAAGTATTCATAAGTTTTTACTAAAGTTATCAATATTGTGATAATCCTTTTGATATGTACATATGTTAAAACAAAACGAATATATTGTAGGCAAAGATGGATAGTGGCTAGCAGTGGAATCCAGGACCGGCGTTTCGTCCTATTTGGGACTCGTCAGCTGGATGTACCTGCATCACAGAGCTGATGTTCAATTTGGGACTCGAACCCAGTACATTTCGCTTCAAACGCAATCGCGTATGCACATATGCCAATAAGAGACTGATCAATTACAGTCGTAAACATCAATGGGAAGATTCAAACAAACAATACTAAGGGGATGTGAATCTATTGTAGTTTTTATATCAATGAGAAATTACAAATGTTTACAAATTACGATTTCTTCCTGTTAAGATGTTTTAGTAATATCATGCTGTTTAATAATGAATAAGTTTATTACATTCTAATTCATTAAATTCTTTGTTTTTATTTCATTTGAAGCAGTCAAAATCATAATTAATTACTAAACAGCATGAATTATGTATAAATTCTAAGATAATAACATGTAAAATGATCTAAATGTACAAATTTCAGTAGTCAATGTTTAGACATACACAAGGAGAGATCAAATTAACATTAAGAAAAAAAAAGTGCTGATCTTTATTTCCATGTCAAAATGTTCAATATTGAATACAAATATATGCAATATAATTCAATAAAATTGTTCGTTGCCGAATATAATTTAGATCACTATCTTCGTCGGATTAATTGATTAGGATTTAAAAAGCAATCCATGTGAACAAATTAAATCTATTTAATGTAAAGTTTCTCAAGGATTTAGGAAATATGTCAGTATAAAATTGTGTAGATTGTTGAGTTCCATTGAAATTATGAACCGATCAATATTAGATTACTATTGATATTCTAGAAACATTGGATGGCTGTTTCGCTTTTGTGTAGGACAATCCTCACAACTCTATACCGGCAATTGTTGTGCACTCACTAGTGACCAGCCTTCAGGAGAAATCTTTTGGATTCTAGTGAGTAGACGTGATCAGTGGAGTACAACCATGTCAAGCCCAAGAAAGTTACCCACCAAAGACAATTGATGATGGTCGTGGATCGTGAGTTGAGTGAAGTTATACTTTAGCACCAATGGATGCTGGCCTAGTGGTCAGGAGGTTAAGTGTTCTAGTGAGACAAAAAGTCATGGGTTCGGTTAGCTCATATGGGATGAAAGATTATCACTGTTGAAGAGTATCATACCAGGACTAAGTTGCTGTTCAGTACTTTCATGTTTTTATTGGTGAACTAACATTGTTAGGTTCATGAATTCAATGAAATTTGATATATGTTGTAAAAATTGGAAAAACTAGCAGTTTACCAACAATTTTATCTATGATTAATTTTCAGCTTTGTTTTAAGTGATGTTGTATATATATATATATATATATATATATATATATATATATATATATATATATATATATATATATATATATATATGGAACTAAATATGCCTATGAGAACAACGATATTCATTAATTTAATTATAACCCAAATAAGTTTGACTATGAATCGTCTTCCCAATCTTTTTTTTACTAGTCAAGGAGTAGGCAACAAATTTTACTCATATTCATACGCCGGTCTTTAGAAAGAGAAACTTGAATGACTATATAGACTGTAAAACTTCAAATAGAAATTTCACGTTCATAATGAACTTGGAAAATAAATATTGTCTCTTCAACCAAGATCTTTGGTTCGCACATAGTTCTCCAACTGAGATGAATAAAATAATGTTAAAAAAACACTAAGTAAAACTGGAAAATATGTTTTAACTTCTGCCTGTCTCAAGTTTTGGTTGATTCAGTGATTATCTATAGATTTATAACTATTACAAGACTAAATCTCACTTATTAATAATTTGATAGGAATAATTTAATAACGGATAACAAAAAGTAATCCAAATAGAACTGTTTACTAGTCTATTCGAAATTCCACGAGAAAAAACTGTACAAATTTTACATATGATAGTCCAGAGAAATATTTGACTGTCCGTGAGCATTGTTTTAAAAATTAAGAACGAAATATCCGAGGACCTAATTCTAGTAAACAGTAAAAATTAAATTATATAACATTCTGTACGGACAGTGAAGAAGGAAGTACACATCATTGACTAAGATTTATTAAAAAAATATTATAGTTTAGGAAGTTATAGTAGGTCTAAACTGTTTTCAGTGTATAAATACTACTGTTTTTTATCAGTATTGGTTTAGTCTTGAAAAATAAAAAAGATGTTAACAGCTAGCTTTTATATACTCAAGTGAATTTTATAATTCAGACTTAACATAATTATATATTATGTAAGTGTCAGTTTCTCAATATGTATAATTTCGTAACAAGTTAACATATATGAATATTTTAATATAATTCCAACAAGAAGTAGATTGGACGCAAACTCCTTTCTCTATTAATCAAGTTAATGTGTAGTGAATGAGAAAACAATCGAATGTATTCAATCATACAATTACACAATGTCTGAGTAAAATATGAGAACCATAGAGTAAATACTTCATTTGCAAAATGTCAATCAATTGTCTCAAACTTGACTGTCCGCTTTGCAAATATTGGTCAAATGTCTCAGACTTCATTGTTCTTTTGCTTCCATACCAATCATTTATTGTTCTCATTCTCTTTTCTTCGATCTTTTTAACCTTCTGTCTCCAGACATTTCACATTTGATTGATGATACAAAATCTGTCGACATCAGTAGTACACACCATAATTGTACAATATTTTTGTTGAGTTTATACTTAATAATAGAACGAGCGATGTCATTGACATAATGGGTTGATAATGAAATTGAATTTCACTAGGCCTAAAGTTTTATTGTTTACGTAAGTGTAAACTGCTAAATGAGAAATCTTATAGATTGAAAACCACTACTGTTTTACGGTACTAACATGGCTTAATAAAAAAAATTGTCAAATGGGGAATAAAATAAATATTGTCAAGAAATGATAGTTTTCCATTATCGATATCAGTATAATTTTGTGAGAAATGACATTGAATGAACTTTTAATAAATTTGCTAGGACAGCTGTTCTTATAGTGATTGGTCTTTTAATAATAATAATATTAATAATAGCAATTATAATTATAATATGTTGTTTGTGTAATCCTTAACGTTGATGGGATTTTGTCAATCGATTACAGAGCTGTCATTAGTGCAAGTGGCCTAATTTCGCATCCACCAGTAGGGTGCTTGTATCTTTGTCAATTTCACACCGTTATCCTTTTCTAAAACACGAAGAATCTGCTTAATATTCATTTTTACAATATTTTCTCATCTTAAAAACTAGACGTTATATTATAATGGTTTGTTTGATCCTATATACGATACTAACTTATTATGAGCTTGAATTTCGTCGGTTTCTTTCCTCCAATAAGATAAAATCAATCAATTTTATTGTTTTAACATTTCTGTCCCAAGAATTTATTTATTTATTCTAAAGTCTATTTTCGTTTTAGTTTTATCCATGTGTGTGGATGCGCTCTGCTGAAGTGTTCCATACTAGGATGAAACAGCCGTTTAGTGCTTTCAGGTTTTCATTGATATTCTAGCTTAGATTGACTCATAAATTCAACGGTTAAAATACTACAATCACCACAAATCGCCATACTGATAATATTCATGTACTCACTAGTAACTAGCTTCAAGATGGAGTTCCTGGAGTTCTAGTGAGAAGCCGTGACCAGTGGAGTCCAATCCATATCAGGTGGAGACAGTTATCCACAATAGGCAATGGATGAAGGGTTGCGCAAGATCATGGGTCGGTTGAAGTTATATATATATTATACGGAATGGTTGCAGTTGTTTGGCATAAAAAAATGTTTTTGAATATTAATTAGTTTGAGAATTTTTTGTTACGAAAAGTATCACCATCCTTTTTTCTTGGAAATTTTATTAATTATAGTGAATAGTAAAAAGTCATTCAATATGTCGAATAATCTCAACAACTAAATGAAATTACAATGTATTCTTTATAGATTCCATTATATCATAGAATACAATTTATAATGACAATGAAGCGGAAGTAAATACAGTATGTAAATGAGTAGACTGTGTTAACAACTAGCTTTTATATACTTAAGTGAATTTTATAATTCAGACTTAACATAATTATATATTACGTAAGTGTCAATTTCTCATTGTATATGATTTCCTAAAATAATATTAATGAAAATTAAAGGTTGGAAAACTTCGAATACTCTTAGATTTAAGTGTAAATTGTAAAATTCCTTTACAGTAATTCACAAATATTATTCTAATTAAATAATCATCACACATCAATGTGTATTAGTGTACCGATTCAAATCTAGTTTGTTACTTCCCATACTGTTATTCTAAATGTTAAGTACTAATTGTTAACTTAATGGAAGTATTTTTTTTGTGAAGCTACTGCATCATAGAAGTTTAAAAAATAACCTTCTGGTTTCATATAACGTCATACTGTACATTATGAAAGTAGAGATTACATCATTCACGTTTTAAATATAAACATCATCAACATCTAAGCCTTTCTGTTGGACGCTTTTAATGATAATATCATTCTGGTTACCAAATTTATATGTACAGAAGCAGGTGTAGAGTGAGATACAGACTTTGCGAGGAGAACCAAACTACAGTTTCAAGCATAGTTACACACTGCCTTTGTAAAATTTAAAAATCACACATCATTCGCATATTTTCCTTGAGTTGTCCTTCACATACTCCATCATCCCTTCATTACTGTTGTTACCCTGATTGCTTTCTGTCTTCCTTC
Organism: Schistosoma mansoni; assembly: GCF_000237925.1. NCBI lineage: Eukaryota > Metazoa > Platyhelminthes > Trematoda > Strigeidida > Schistosomatidae > Schistosoma > Schistosoma mansoni. The sequence goes on from NW_017386053.1 coordinate 468,133, forward strand.
TTCTTCTTCTTCTTCCTTTTATTTCAGTCTTCTGTTGGTAAGCATTCTACTTACAATTACTGCTACACACTAATTATGTCTGTCCACATAAGTAGCACACACCACAATTGAACTTGTGACATTCTCTAGGCTTTTGTGAAAAATACCATTCTTAAACTCCATCGATTATGATTTCAGACGAGAGTTGAAAATTCCTGGTTAGAATCAACCATTTTTAATTTTCTGTGATGGGTATGACAGGTGTATTTCATTTTTGGGTTGATACACAAGATTCTGATCTGGATGGTCTCGTTACATTCATATTCAGAATGTCTTCTACAAAGACTAACGTTTAGATATGAAGACTAAACTAGGAGTCACATAATAGAGTTTATCTTGTGTATTGCTTAAAATTCAATGATTAAAATACAATCAAAAAGACATACGTTGCTATACAATAATTACGGCTGATTTTGCTTCAAAGTTAGCTGTGATACACACATTTAGAAATGATTTTATCATATAATATAACCCCAGATAGTTAAACTGATAATTTAAAATTTGTGTACATTAAAAAGAAATGAAATGCAGCTTCAAATAGTTACAAACTTTCAATTTGGGCATGATAATATTACAAACTCAATATAAAACTGATATGATCAATGGCAACTTTGGGGTTAATTCAATAATTTTAAATCCCCAGCCATATTTGTTCTAGTTATCATGCAATTTATTTGCTTTACCTCACTAATCTACTTTTAAGCGTTTATACTATACATAATTGTACCATCTGTAGAGATTTATGGCGTAAAACCAAAAATAGTGCTGAAAATCATTTTCTAAAACGAAATTTTATCCACAGTTGTCTGTATTGATAATAAAAAAGATCACAACAGTAAATATTATTTTAAAAATACAGTGAGTAATTATAAGCAAAGATGGATTATGGTTAGCAGTGGAATCAAGGACTCGCATTTCCTCCTCCTTGAGACTCGTCAATTGAATTTACCTCCATCCCAGAGTTGGCGTTCATTCCCAGACTCGAACCCTGTACAGTTAGCTTCAAACGCTATCTACTTAGCCACTGATTCCAGATATCCACTAGGTTTTGTGATGTGGTGAAGTTTTAATTCATTACGCAAACATCGAAGCAATCCACACAGGATGTAAATTCGCTAATAGGAGACTGATCAATTATGGTCCTAAAGATCATTGGGAAGATTCGAACAAGCAATACAAAAATCAACAATAAGTAATGTTTAATATAAAAATTTTTTTATGATTTTTCACCTATAAACAATAAAACTATACTAAATCAAGTGATTTGTATTGTATAACCATTAACATAACTTCATTTATATTTATATCATTATGTTCAGTATAAAATTTATAGACCAATTGTTATATCTTGTGACGCACCAATCAGGGAAACAGTGGATTATCAACCAGGCCAATGACTCATAAAACACGTAAGAGAAGTCTACAGTACTCATCGGTCCCCTTTCCTGCCTAGGTCAGCCACCTCATTCCACAACACCAATAACAGCCTCTCAGGTATCAATCTTTCATTTCAAACATACTAGGGTTATATACCAACCAGACAGACCACATCGTACCGTAAAATAAGAAACAACATTTGTACACGATTTAGACAAATGTGACTGTGAATAAGGGAGATAGTAAATGATAGACAGGACATAACTCAAAAATGGTCAATCGTAGAACAATAGATCATAAATCGAAATAAAGTTCATAATAAGTGGGACATGAATCGTTTAGTTATTTACCAATTATACGATCAAATATTTATGTATAGTATTAGTCCATAAATGAATCCTAAAGTTACTATTCATTATTGTAACCGGGATATAGGACCCCCCTCCTTTTGAAGAAAATCTGGAGTTGTTATCCGGATTTTAAATTTTCCGAGTTTATTCTCCCCCACAAAATAGTGTTGGATCCTCATATTCCCATGTTATAATTAAACTTTAATTAAAACACCATCAAGAATGGTTTTTATAAATTATTTGTTGTTTGATAACTGTAAAACAAATAGAATGATAAAACTTTAACTAGGAATAATATATTTGTAAAATCTCAGCGAATGAATTTGAAGTAAATCCAACGTTTGGCCTGGCAATCTGGTCCAAGCTTTTTCAAGGAATTTAATGTCTTACATCAACTCGACGGTCAAATGCTGTGAAACTATTCGCTCTAATTTAGACGAAGGTTTTTATATATGATAAAACCTTTTTTTCATTTTTTTTTTTAATATTCTATTTTATATCACTTTTCCAGGCGGTTAGTTTTTTTCAATTTTTTTTATACTGAGGAAATTAAATTCATCATAAAATAATCGACTTCATTTTTGTTTGGATAAAAAATTTTTTTCATTTAAGAATTAATTTTTTTTATTTCTACCGATTTGAGATAGAATTATATTTGCCAGAAATATAAATACCGGATGTGAATTTAAATAACCATAAAATAATATCAAGAAAATACTTATAAATTTCCTTTTTTTAATTCAAAAGCTGAATGAAATTTGATAGTAGTGCGGTATAAGCTACTCATGTCGAAAGATATAAGCAGTATCTATCATCAATGAGAAGTGGAATGCTTGGAGGCAGAAGGTTAAGAAGATGAAAGAAGGGAGAATGAGAACAATAAATGATTGCTGTGAAAATAAAGGAATAGTCAAGTTTGAGACAATTGATTGATATTTTGCAAATGAATTGTCTACCATATAGTTCTCAGATTTTGCTAAGATGTTCTGTAATTTTGTGTGTAAATACATTCGATTGTCCCAACTTGTGTCCTCGTTCACTACAATGGTGATATGAAAATTTATTTTTATTGTATCTGTTCGTAATATCGAATTGAAGATATTCTTGATTGAATTTTAAACGATCTTAGTTGACGTATGTGCAGTCCGGGAAGCTAAAGTCAATATGATCATTATGCTACAACTTTTTACGGAATTGATAAAATGTGACTAGTACTGAAATCCAGGACGAACGTTTCGGTTTTCATTTAAGATGCATCAGCCGGATGTGTATGCATCCAGTTGTTGATGTTTAAATAGAACCAAACTGGGTGGGTCCTAGGTTACGCTGGTAATCACATTCCGTCTTCTTTATTAAAATTATTATTAATTAGTAAAGTCAAAATTATATGCTCATTGTAGATATAGCGTTTTCAGTATCTTCATTGAAGTGTTTGGAGGAATATGAAAATGTCTGTACAATTAATTATTATATAATGGATTGGAACAAAGTATATATAATTGAAAACAACTATACCTCAAATGACAAAGGATCGTAAAATATGGTATAATTTCATTTTATTGATATCACATAATACTAGGCCAGACAGAAGAGATTTGGATTGAAGGTAATGATTACAGCGAACAAGCATTCAATATCTCGCATAAAGCACCGACCAATTTTACTAGTAACTACTATTCACTATGATTTCATTCTATTTATTTTAAAGTTTATTTTCCTGTTACATCATATAAAGTGAAGTATTCAACAAGTTAAATTCCAAAATAATTCCCTGCACACTGGTGTTCATTGTGTATCTGTTTGAAATTCATGGTAATCCTAATTTTATTATAGTTGAGATAACAAAATAGCAGTCCAGGTAACCAGAAAAATAAACCATTCTAATACCGACAGCACATTTTTGTAAGCAACAATAGTAATAAGATATTCTGTAATGGTTGCTAGATGCTGCCTCTGAAAAATAAAAAAAGTAATTTCTTTTACTCTACTGTATTTGTCATGGTTATGGTTATTATATATAATTTGAGGTATCTGAAAAATTCGAATAATTGCCTAACATTGGTAACTAATTGTCATTCTTCACACCGTCATATTAGTGCAAAACATTTATGAAGATAACCATAAATTTATATCTCTAGGAGTTTCTAGATGAATATATGGTAAATTACTTGTAAGATACTATGTCTAAGTTCTCAGTTTGCCCAGTTCAGTTGAAACTTGAAATTATTCAATGCTATTCTATGAAATGATTGACTGTTGTTCCCTATTACTTAAATGACTTATTAAGTGAGATAGTTCTCATCTAGTTAAGAGTTCTATATTACACAGATCAAAATTCAAAAGTGTATACTATGAATGCCTGTAATTAACAAATAGCATATGAACAATTTAGGTGATCAGAGTATCAATCTCTAAAAGTAGAATTAATGAATTCAACTCATCATACCAAATAGTTTTGTAAGATTCCAATTTTTATATAAACCCAACTAAAATAGCTTGGTTACTAATATAATTTGATTTCATATATATATCTAGGGTACTTTGTGATCAAAGATAGTTTAATTTTTTTAAGACATTAAAACATCTACTTGGTGAAATTTAAAGAAAAGGTAAATACTTAAGGATAGATTAAAGTTAATCTTAAATTTATTATAATAATATATTGATAATCGATATAAGTCTACCATGGAAAATAGTCTCTTAAGTTTTATAATACATAATAATAAAATGGTAATCCTTTTAATATAATTGGAAGAAAGGAATATTTTGGTAAATAGCTCTATTTGATCTTTTTGGTCCTTTTTTTCGATATTAGTTTAATGAAACTGTTTAAATTGAATAGAATAATTAACTCAAGTTGTTTACAGGAAAATAAAAAAATATTCAAATCGATCATCTAATAATAAGGAACCTCATTACTTTATAATGTAAGTTGATTAATAGAATTGGCTAGAAAACAAAACATAAGTAATTATAAAGTGTTCAGTCTATGTAAACACCTTAGCCTTAAAAAATATCCAATTATGAATAACTTATAAGCAAAGATGGATAGTGGCTAGTAGTGGAATCCAGGACAAAGCGCGTTTCGTCCTATTTGGGACTCTTCAGCTGGATGTACCTGCATCTCAGAAGTGATGTTCACTCTAGGACTCGAACCCAGTACCTTTCGCTTCAAATGTCATCGCGTTATCCACTCAGCTAAACATTAATGGGAAGATTCAAACAAAAAAAATAAAAAGTGAATTATGAATAACTTAGTTACAATATCTAAGCTATCATCAATGAAGTCATTAATACAAGCTAGAATTTCATCAAAAATTATTAATTTTCTCAAGAATGGAGAAATCTATTGTCGAAAAATAGTGAACAGTAAATAGAAGTGTATGGCTTTAGAATGCCTGTTTGGAATTATCTCGAAAATAAGAAAATTTGTCATAAAATATTTCACGACAATATTCTTTATTTGTTGTAGAACCGAATAAATTCGTCAGTGACTATTTAAAAAAAAGTAAGCTCTCGTAAATTCTTGAATTTCCATGTTCAGTTGAACTCCATTTACACGCTTGATGATTGTTTGATGACACTGATCTCCACCAAATTGGTGGCCTACTTGAACATATGGGATATCTGTTTCTGCCTTCTAGATATTCCAACAAGTTATCTGTTTTTGTTTGTTTTAACACATCATTATGTTTATTAATCGCACAAACTATTAGAGTGTGTTTATGAAAAGTTTACAACCTTTCACTGTACAAATTACGAAAAAGTACAATCAGAGACTTCGTGGTTGCGAATGTACATTATTAAGATGACGATTCCTGGGGTACTAACTTCTAGTAGGTGAACACTAAATATTTGTCGTCAGGATCAACCAAAAAGAAACGAAAACTTGCTGAAATTCTTTGTTCTGAGAATTCTATATAATACCAAAAATATAACAGTAAATAAAGCAAATAATAATAATAACCAAGAAGTTAACTGATACATGAAATATATATCGATATGCTTGTTGTTGATAACCCACTTACATAAAAGTCTGATTTATTTTACACCTAAAACTACAACTTAAACCGAAATGTTCATTTTGACAAGTAAATATTATTGCTGGTTAAATACTCTAGTATATTGTTTTACAGAACACAAAAGTTGATAAAACTCACAATGAAAAAAGTAGGTCTTTACCTATGCAAAACATTTAAAAAAAAACAACTGACAAGAAATAATTGATATCAGTTTCCTCCTAATTATGTAAATTTTGTTCAAAAGGGGTTTTGTGGAGATTTCAGTATTTTCATAGTTGAAATCATGAGTCAATTGAAGCTAGATCACCATGGAAAACCTCGAAGCACTGGACGGCCGTTTCGTTCTACTGTGGGACTCCTCAGAAGTGCTCATCCACGATCCCGCCCCGCGAAAATCGAACGCAGGTCCTACCAGTCTCGCTCCAGAGAACTTAACCTCTAGACCACTGAGCCGGAATCCAACGGTGTTAATGTCTAACTTCAGCCAATCGGTTAAGTGCTCTGGCGCGAGATTGGTAGGTCCTAGGTTCGATTCCCGCGAGGCGGGATCATGGATGCGCACTGCCCAGGAGTCCCACGATAGGCCGAAACGTCCGTCCAGTGGTTCCAGGTTTTCCATGGTGGTCTAGCTTCAATTGACTCATGATCTCAACTTTTAAAAAAGATTCATTTTGAATTATTTAAATCAAATGATTTATTAATTTCTTTTGTGTGTATTATTTGTATCACATTTCCTTTCATAAATTATACATATACATCAATATACAAACTAATACAAACATAGCAACAACAAAAACCACATGGATACAAACCACTTTTTTTTAAAAAAAGCTTTATCTAACAGCTGGCACTAGTGTTCTATTCACTTTTTTCAATTTACACAATATAACTCTAGTCTCCAACCCCTAAAATATCTAGTCAAAGTTTATTTCGAATAATTCTTAATTTCAATGTAATTTCTTTATTGATTTTGATTAGAAAAAAAAACAATCATAAATTATGTTTAAGTCATTAGGTTATTTTCTTTTTTTTTGTAGAAGTAACTTTAATATAAATAAAATATCAGTTTTATCATTTTTATTAATGAAGTTCTAGATTATTGATGTGCTTAACACAAAAAAATAAGAAGGGAAAAAAGAGAAATTACTTTACTACAAGGGGAAGAAAAACGTCTATTATTTGCATATAAATAATTTTCTTATTTGATTATTACTTAAGTTATAAAATATAAAATCAAAAATTTTCTTTCAGAAATAATATTTGCATACAGAATAGAGTAATTGTTATGTCCCGATTAGAATAATGAATAGTAACTTTAGGATTCATTTATGGACTAATACTATACATAAATATTTGATCGTATAATTGGTAAATAACTAAACGATTCATGTCCCACTTATTATGAACTTTATTTCGATTTATGATCTATTGTTCTACGATTGACCATTTTTGAGTTATGTCCTGTCTATCATTTACTATCTCCCTTATTCACAGTCACATTTGTCTAAATCGTGTACAAATGTTGTTTCTTATTTTACGGTACGATGTGGTCTGTCTGGTTGGTATATAACCCTAGTATGTTTGAAATGAAAGATTGATACCTGAGAGGCTGTTATTGGTGTTGTGGAATGAGGTGGCTGGCCTAGGCAGGAAAGGGGACCGATAAGTACTGTAGACTTCTCTTACGTGTTTTATGCGTCATTGGTCCGATCGATAAATCATTGCTCTCTAATTGGCGGTATTATCACGTTATACATTAACAGAGCATCCAGGTCACGAGTTATAACAGTAATGCAAATAGTTTTCATGATATTTTATTTTCAGTTATCCAATTCCTGAAGAATTAGCGAATACTTTTAATTGGGATGTTTAATAAATATATGCATAATTTTTAAAAGGCGGATTTATTAACATTTAATAAAGAAAAGTATTTTGATTTAATAACATCTTTTACATGACCTGGTCACTTACTAGTAATATGTAGTATCTCAAATTTTTCCTTGGTTGAGTATGACTTGCCAAACACTTCTACAAATTCTTCATACGTGTATGTTTTCATATATTCATTTCTTATCTCCTGTTGCTTCATTATATATCTAATCATCTTATTAACTCACATTTCTTAATACGTAATTTTTACTAATTATTATCTCAATAAATCCATAACACTGCGTGACCATCTTCCATTGTGTTTCGTATGTAACTGCCTCACACTCGACACGGGTTAGTTCCACCGCTCAGATCTAAGTATAAACTATTGATCTAATAAGTTACTCAGATATTTTTGCACTTAGCGTTCCTTTGTAAGTCAATTGGTGTTGTTGTTCAAAGTGACAACTTTTTATTAGGTTTCATGTCTACATAAAATGCTTAACGTATTTAACGTTGAATCTATTTGGTGGGCCTCATTAGAATTCAGACTAGTGAGTATAATGTTTAGAATCGACTTCATTGACTGATGTTTTGGTAAAAAAAGTAATATCATTAATATTTCTATGATATGTGGGTTTTTTTCAAAAACAGCTGCGTATTGACAGAAGAATTGTTATTATGAGTAATTCTGATTATGAAAGAAAAGTCAACGAACATCTTCACAATGGACCTTACGAAAAATTATGAATAACACAATGTAGAGTCACTTTAAATAAATTGAAAACCGAAAACGTCAAAATGCAACAGACTTTAAAGTCTAAAATAGGACCCTCTGTATAGTTATTTCTAAATCCTATATAAGTAGGTGAGACATCACAAAAACTGTGAGGGTGAAGGAATATAAACTTTGCTTGAAGCACATTTCTAAATCATCAGATGATATGAAAAAAACTAGAAAACAAATCAGCGATAGCGGTACACTCAATAGAATCAGGCCATACAACTCATTTCAATGGAGCAAGAATCCTTCAAAAAAGTTCTCGTTTTTCACAATGAGAGACTAACAGCTGAAGCCATACATATTTGGGCGAATCCAAACAGTATTAATGGGAGAGGTGGGATACAATCAGCTGTTCTATGGCAACTAATAATTAACTAGTAAACCTGAACTCCTTATTCCATTTAATATATCACTTATTATCTGAATAACAGCAATTATATTCAACTGTTCTAATCAGTTGTCTTATCTGAATATGTTGAACAATTAACTGAGATAGCAAAAATAACAAAAACATTCATTCATTTATTTTTATTTTGTTTTTTATCTTCATTTAATGAGTGCTATGACATGTTTAACTCGTATCATAATTATCAAAAATATCTTACACCAACTCGGCGCTCAATTACTGTGAAATCATTTGTTCGATTTTACTCGAAAGTTCTTACGTAGTAAATAAATTTGTAGATTATCAGAATGGGTAATTGCGGAGATTGTATTGGTTTTAATAGTTGAGTTACTGATTAAAAGTTACACAAGGTCATAGATCGATTGAAGTTAGACATTAATACGGCTGGATCCAAGCTCGGTGATCTATAGGTCAAGCGTTCACGCGTGAGACCGAAGGTCCTGAGTTCGAGTTCGTCCTTCGAGATTGTAGATACTTACTACTGAGGAGTTCTATACTGGGACGAAACAGCCGTTCAGTGTTTCCATGTTTTTAATAGTGGTATAACTTAGATCGACTCATGAACTCAACTATAAATAATGACTGGAATGAATTCGGGCACAAAGTATATAATATTAATTAATGAACTAGTGCTGTGATCAAAACCGTTCATACCACACAGCAAGAATTAGAAATAATTCCAACTTTCTACACTGTTACGCTTTGCTTCACTGGGCTTGGGTCAGATTAAAACACCTAGCGAACGAGTGCAAAAAACTACTATTTACTAAATATGGAACCATTCAAATTCATTTATTTTTACCTAATTTCATAGGAAAAACACTTAACTGACTGATTTAACAACGGAGCAAGTTATTCAATAGAATGGTTCGTATTCTATAGCAAAATTGCATAAATTTACATCGGTTACTAACTTGAAAGATTGATTTCAAACTTCATTATCTACAATGTCCCAGTAATATTTCATTTAATTATGGTTGAGTATTATCCAAAAATGATAAACAGGATTGTTTCGTTAGCATTATGTAAACCGTAAGATATATCACTTTTTTTCCAATTCATGAATCATTCGAATATGAATCCTGTTTGTTTCAACTGATATAGAAATTCAGAAACTGAATAATTTACTGATTGTACACTCATTTATATAATAAACCTTATACTTGACAACTATCCAGTATTGATGTAATTATCGTCAGATCTTTTATGCCAGCAAGAGGATGTGGTTTTAGTACACCACCTATAAGTTGTATTAAATATCCTAGAGATTTTATCCACTTTCTATTGGGATTTTCTTTAAACTATAATTAGAAAAATATCTGTAAGTTATCAACTTCAATATTTTCCGATTTTTATATTATTTTCGTAGTTATAATTTAGCTAGTAGTTATATTATTTGTAACTACGTAGTTTTATTATTTCTATTAAGTAACTTCTAACTGATTGTCAAATAAAAGTTAGAATTCATGATAAATATCTTTGAGTAATAGCTTTTGTTAAAATAAATGAAGATAATTAAGGATTATATTAAGATCAACTAAATGATTTCATACACGAATTACCAATCATAGTCAATAAACATTGATGTGAATAATCTGAGAAAAAGATGAATAATGCTTAATGTTTATTTATTTCGAATAGAGGTTGACAATTATTTGTAACAATCCAGGATTTTCATGACCGTTCAGCATTGTCTTCAGTGAGTAACTGCCTCACAACAGACACGGTCGAACTCCACTGATCACGGGTTCTTAAAAAACCCCAGGAACTCCATCTTGAAGCTAGTAACACCGTTGGATGCGTTCACGCGTGATACCGAGTCCTATGTGGGGATTGTTCAAGCGCGCTGCTGAGGAGTCCCATACTAGGACGAAATGGCCATCAACTGTTTCCATGTTTTCAATGGTACTTTGAAATTGATTCATTCATGATATCAATCTAAACTGAACAATCTCCACAACCCTATACTGATAAATATTTATACCTTAGGCGTTGTAAACAACTACAGCAACTTACCTATCATTGTTTAGTGAGTTATTATGTTCGAATATGTCGTTAGCCAATGTTGATTTACAAGAAAATATATAAGTAACTCTTTTTTATTCAACACGTGCACTAACAAATTTGTTTGATTACTATCTATGAGAATGTGGAACAAATTTCTGACCATAACCTACTCCATTATAATGATCATTGGCTTATTTTCAAACAACGACATATACATACATATCCGTTTTCAGACCATAGATTTGAAGGATCTTATATGGAGGGAATCATATTCACATTTAAAAAAATCAATCTTAAACAAATTTAAATGATTAGACAATTGTTCAGTACAGGGTAGTCTTCGTTAATTTCCTTTCAAAAAAATTCCCATAGTAACTTTAAACTATTTTACGGAAAGAAACTTTGGATCCATTTTATTACCCTTACTAATATTTTTTTTCTATTTGGTTGAAATAATGTAGGAAAATAATATTTTGTTTATGTGTAAAAATGTCATTAGTATCGATCAAAGTTGTGACTTTAATAAATTTTATCTACTATATTCAATTCAGTTTTACCATAAATGATAATTGGATAACTTTTTTTCTGTCAAAATGTTTAATAAGTAAATCTACCTAATAATCTGATTGATTCATAAGTTTAATATTCTATCCAATCAAGTAAAAAGATTATAACTGTGACTGACACCTCTTTTTTATAACAAAAATCGAATATTGAATAAAGGAACTGATAACGCATGACTGAATTTCTTGTTGTACGAGATACTACTTTATTTAACCTTTAGCTTATCTTGTTAAATTGTTTCATCACGGCCAAAATAAAACAAATGAATTTCAATCAGAAGGGGGTTTTGTGGAAATTTTAGTAATTTTATATAGTTGAGATCAAGAGTCAATTGAAGCTAGACCACCATGAAAAACCTGGTTTCAAGAGGTATTTCCTGGCATTCTAATGAGAAGCAGTGACCAGTGGAGTTCAACCAGGTCTGTTGTGAGATAGAAACTAACTGAAAACATTGGTGGATGTGTCGCCCAATTTTGTGGATCGGTTGAAGTCAGACATTAACACCGTTGGATGCTGGCTCAGTGGTCTAGAACTTAAACGCTCGCGTACGAGACCAAAGTTCTGGGTTCGAATCTCGCGAGGCGGGATCTTTTATATGCACTGCTGAGGAGTCCCACGATAAAACGAAACGGCCGTTCAGTGCTTCCAGCTTTTCCATGGTGATCTAGCTTCAATTGACTCATGATCTCAAATATAAAATGAATTTTAAATTACAATCTAGAGTTATTTAATTTGAAAATTCATTATCATAATGTGAATACTAATAAGTAAATCTTAATTGTAAGGACTCGTATTTTTGTTGCTCTGTAGTATATTTTTTCAACACTATTATCCTATTGATTTCATAAAGCAGTTGCTAGGTATAACCAAAATCTAGCATGTATCCGACTAAGGAATTTTAGGTATAACGAAATACATAACACTAAACTTATTTATAATCACTACAACAATATAATTCAAATAGGATTGACAAAACATTATTGATGTATGATGATACTTTATGCAGTAGGTAAACCCTTATTATATCAAAATAGAAATTGTAAAATTTACTTTAATCGAATTTAAAATTTCATATTATTCTTAGTTCATTTGAATCGATTGATTTTTCACAATCTTTTGATAATCTTTTATATCCATCTTAATCTAAGTTCTCCCGGTGATTCATCAGATCTGGAAGTGAAATTTAAAATCTACTTTAAATGTATCAAAGACTTTAGGCGGTAAATCAATAATAGGCTGATTTCCAAAAGCAAAAAAAAGTTATTTACCGGTCAATAAGTTCACGAATGTATAGCTAAATTAAATTGAACGAAATTTCATGTATATATACAGAATACATCTCTCATTCAATGTGGTCAATAGTTTAAATGTTCATTAATAACAAATTATGAGAAATAATACCAGGGATTCCAGTGACAAGTGGAGGTAATGAGACATTTATCCATCAATGACACTAAATATTTTTTTTAAATATTATTAACCGGTGAAGTCCAAAAAAATATTAACCATTAGATACTAAATCATTAATATAAAAGTTAAGCGCTAGATATGAATACTGGATTTTCTGACTTTAATCCGTTACCAAATTTTAGATGTTTACTACTATGCAGTTCTATATTGAAACAAAACAATTATTCGATTCTTTCTGGTTTTGAGTAGTATTAGCTATAAAACGGGGAAAAATTTAGATTATTTATCTGACAAAATGTGTATTTTTATATATAGTTGAAATCATGAGTCAATTGAAGCTAGACCACCATGGAAAACCTGGAACCACTGGACGGACGTTGTGGGACTCCTCAGCAGTGCGCATCCACGATCCCGCCTCGCGAGATTCGATGTGTGTGTATTTATTTTTAGAAAGGTCAATTTAATTTATTAAACATAAATACACGTCAACTTATTTTACAATGTTTTTATTCAGTGAATGTAGAAAAAAAGTGAGAACATTTGTGAGTAATATAATAGTAAATATCTCTTGACATTTGTTTAATTTTAACTTGCAGAGATATTTCTGGTTATTTCATTTTTTTATACTCACTAATATAATGCATTTATTATATGTGGTATGGCAACTCGAACTGATGTACGTACGTACGAAGTTCTACGTTGCAACTGACTGACTGACTGAATGCATTTATAAAATTGAGTGAATTTATCTATAATATATCAGTTAGGTTTTAACTACTATTTTCGATAGTCGGTATACAGTTACCGCTTAATGAAACTGATCAAATGAATGTGAGTAACAGACTAAAGAAAAGCATAAAATGTTTGATTTTTTTAATAACATCACATGTAGATGATCTATAAATCAAGATAAAATTAGTTTTAGAGATATCAGAAATGTATGACAGGATTACATATTTTGGTAATGAGATACATGATATGAGAATCGGCCTAAGTTTAATGGGAACCATATAATTCTACTAGTTATCAAACATATATATATATATATCGATGTAACTGGACTTCCAAAGTGTGTAGTAAATCATATCAAGGACAAATTCTGTGTCAAAGTCATCCTGTTTATAAGTCTTAGAATGATTCACTGGTACCTAGTGTACAGTTTTTCTTGGGTGTGGGTATTATGTAGATTCGGTTTTAAATAGATCTACCCAATGCTAAATCATATTGGATTATATTCCTGTTTAGCTACGTAAATAATTATCCATGACTAAACTGTAGCATATTTGTTTCACAATCTGTCTGACTATTATTAAAAAGAAAATGAACAGCGACACTTAATATATAGTTGTCGCTGTATAAACCACTTTCATTTTTAGCACAACCATTTTAGATGTGTCCGCACTATTTTTGTTTTAAATGCATCCAACAGTAAATCGATACAAGCCATGTTATAGATGAGAGTGAGGCTACTGTTGGATTCTGTCGTATCTTCGTAAATTGGAGTATATGATTTTTAAGAATCAGACAACAGACACATGATTCCTTAGCTCACGAATTATACAAAACTTAAATCAGTTAATCCGTTTGATGGATTTGGATAGTTTGATAAGACGGAGATTGTCAGAACTATGTGATGCATTAGCGCAACACATATTGAACAGTCTGATCACACATATACTTGATAAGAACATTTGCATATAGTAATAGGACTATTGGACAAACGGAGGTTAAGAGGAAATAAAGATAAAAAAATAATGTGAAAAATAATGCGCAACTCACCAAGTTGGATAATAACCTAATATTACCTGGGTAAGGTTGAGGGGAGAACGAACTATTTTTGAATACATAAAGGAGGTTTGAATTTTCGTATAGCTAAGGCTTCAATAAACCCTAGTATATGGCCTTTAAAACTTTTATATAAGACCACAAAAGCCGTATTAGGATCAGTCTTATGACCTGTTTTAACTATATGATTGGCACTAGAGAATGATGAATGTTTGTCATCTACTTTTATGGGTCATTTGATCTTATTTGTTTTCGCAACCATCTAGGTACATGTTCAGACAGCCTAATTTGGAAATCACGATTACTCCTCCCTACACCTTTGTGGCCACACGCACATTTAAATTGGTAGGATTTGACGCAATCGTTTCCATGTCTTTCGGGATTTTTTTGAAGCATAGACCTTGTTTTTTCTTTGATAAAGATCATTGGTGAATTTTACGTTATACTAACAACTGATTTGAGTATTTGTTTCAATAAAAGGCTATTTGACTCACCTCTGAACGGTAAGGTGATGCAGACTGAGTTTTTATGTCAAAGATATAGTAGGATTCATTATGACCTATCCATCGATTCATGAATTGTAGAGAATAACCATTTTCCATCACTGTTTTGTTCAACAACCGAAAGTTGTTATCAGTAGTGTCATTTGAGCGAATACGATCAGTTCTACCTTCTTTTTACACCATCCAAATTATAGAAAAGCTGTAGATATGGAACACAATACAAATCCAAGTTTATGATGGCTGTTATTATTCAAACTTCTGAAGCTAGTTTCAGAGTTTGATCTGTTTTAAGTGTGCGTAAAATAATAGGTAACTTTTCAACTATGGCTACGATCATGTACAATACCGATAGCACCAAATTTTATATGATTTTTATATGGTTTACAGACGATATCGTGGAAAGTTTATCTGAAGTATCTGATCCGCTAGAGATATGATACATCAAGTTGGTTATTGAAGAAGAAGACTTCATGAATATATTCCAGTTCAAAATATGTAGTAAGGTTTTCGGAAATTATCTGTAAAAGTTGATATTTTTTTGTTGTTGATATTAGGGACGACAGTTGATCGTTTCTTTAAAAGAAGCTTTAACATAGATTATCGTTTCAAATTTCATCTTATAGATCAAATAAATCAATATGTACTTGAACTCAGTAGATTAATGAATAATATATCGTCATTTGGACGGATAGCCAAAGGTTTTCACTCCAACTGCTGACTTTGACACTAGGAGGCTGGTGCATTTAGCTGATGAATCCAAAATAAAATGAAATCAACATCCTGAGTGACATTTTTCAAAAATCCCTTACAGTTATCCGTCGATTAGCATTTTAAAATTTTATTGTTTTCTCATTATAATATAGTCAAATTATCAACTCAGTGCATTTCAAATTAGCAGTCACTTTTCTCTTTTAATTACTTACAGCTATTTGCAATGTATCTTCCAACTATTTTTTTAGTTTATCGTCTCTACTTTTAATCAGTAATGAAAAGGGTTGAGTGATTTCATTTTTTCAAAAAAAAAGAAAAAAACTTTAAGTAGCCGTCGTCTATAAGAACTACTTAATCTCCGCATTTGTCTTATTCCTTTTGTTTATATAATTTCCGTTACTTTTGTATTTATAAAAGATAATGAATACAGTTTTTTTTAGTATCAAAGCAATGGATAGATATTTATGTTTAACCTTTGTTCCTATACATTTGAACTGTCGTATAACCGGTAAGTAATAATACGGTACTTATTTAAAAAAATGTACCGAAATGTACAATATAATTACTTACAAAAAGAATGACTGATCTTTATTTTCATTTATCTGATGTTATATATATAGAAGATAAATATTCTGTTGAAGGCAAGAAAATATCTGCGACAAACAGGAACACTGTAGTATTATTCTGGATTCTTTTTCTATACCGTGAATATTTTATGAAATATTAATTATACATTATAGTGTATTGTAAAAACTCAAGTGTTATTCCTTTCTTTTTTCCCCCTGAATAAATGGGAAAAAGTTGATTGTTTTAAGCATATGATAAAATTAGTATTAATATAATATCTGTTTTAAAGTATATCCAAACAGACAAAACATTTTGTACTAGATATTAAAAATTGTCAACTCCACCTGTAGCCCATTTCGGGGGCTACTGCCGGTCCCAATCTCAGATAAAGGTGGAGGGTTGGGCATAGGGTTAGCGACCCCATCCCGTAGAAAACTAACTTGCTAAAAAACGCTAAAATCATTAAAAATTGTCTATTTATGTTCAACAGATTTTGTATTTTGTGGTTTACACCATGAACTGGCTTTAATTAGAAAGATATTGAAAACTAGAACAGGTATTCAGTACTAGGATTTAACTTCTCAGAAGTAATCACCTATAATCCTATCAGTGATCAAACTGAAAACCTTTTAACTTCAGAACGCACAATCAACCCTTATATCAGTTCGTTAACATTCAATGATTTATATTTTGTATTTGTTTACCCCTCAAATAGTTTGCAGCATTTGGAGTTTTAATGAGAAGGTATAACTAACAGATTCTACAAAGTCATGAGTCTGATATCGGAGCTCAACAGTAACACTAAATAAGGTTGGTATTTAGTTGTAAAATTATTAAACTGGTGGATGGTCGACCTTAACTTCCTATTTTTTGGACGAACGGTTAAGTGTTTGCTAAAAATATTTAAATATTTCGATTTAAGCCCTAAGTATGAGTTCGCGGGTGACCACTGATATGGATTGAAAGAAATTAGGGAGAAATAACTGTTTCGAACAGTTATGGTCTTCTGCTTGATATTACCCAGTAGTGTAAAATCAGTTTCAATCATGATCTTGTGTTATGTTATAATTATATATTTAAAAGTCAATATATCGTTTCAATATGCATCTTTCAAAAACTTTAGTTCGAGACACCGGAAAAGATCATTTCCTTACCTTAAAATGCAATAATCTTGATAAAAAAAAGAAATCTAGATATCGTTACTTTGCTCAATTAAATCATACGATGTTTTATTTTCTGAAAGCTGTCATAGATACAGACTCTAAACATAAAATAATATATGAATTATGAACACACAAAGAACCACTAAACTTGAGTACTACTTCCTCTTTATTTACTGTTCGAGTGCTTATTCATTAACCTCAAGATCACAATCATTTAGTGTTTTATATCATACGTGTGAATTTTTTAGTTATATCTACGTGACTTCAATTATCAATTATCAGTTCTAAGAGTTTAAAATCAATGAAATTCTACAGAACTTAAAGATTACTCTAAATGAATTATTGAAGCTGATATATTCATACGCTTATGTCATGCTTATAAATACCAGTAATATTCATAACAATAATGATCAATAATGGCCACATTGTAACTTGATCGATAACATTCGATCAGCACCAAGAAGGACTTGACACACATGACATTGATTACCACCCAGGGATCAATCAATTGTGATCATTAAAACCATTAAGAAAATCGTTAAACATTGATAGTATTAATTAGAGAATTTACCTTTCGAATTATCCTCTAACTGTATGCTTGTCATCTTTTGACATCATTAGTTTGAATCTGTCATGTTTTCTAGTTAAGCGTCATTTAAAAAGACGATTGTTTATTTTTTGTTTTACATATGAATAATTTAGTAGCTTCTTTTTGGTTTTTAAAAATTTGAGATAAACCATTAGTGTCTATTTGAACTACAGAAAACCAACAATTTCCATTCCTATTTGGTTAACTGGATCGTGAAAATAAAAGTTTGAACATTAGCTGATAAAAAGAAGAAATCCTCTGGATAGAACCGCCAACAATAAAACATAACATTCCAGTATTATTAGAAATATTCCACAAATACTATCACTAGCAAACAGCTAAAATGGTTTTATTTTCAATCTCATTCAAGTGTCATCCCAACTATCGACTAAAATCAATGAGTTACAAGTTCTGATGAAGAAGTTCATCAATGTTATGGATTTACACAAACATAAATAAACTTCATTATGAAATATATTAATTTAATTCCCTTCCGGTTTATTCATCCTTTAAAAAGTAAATTTTATCAGAGTCAACCATTTGCTATTATATTGCTTATTGTTTTCCTAAAACAAAAGCCTAATTTTTCATAATTTTCGGCTAAATATATTAATTATCGATATGTAGGGTCAGTGAAATAACACTGAACCCTAGCCAAAGCAACTTTCAAGTTAAACGTATCTCTAACTTATGAAATTCGTCACTTAATGTTGGTTAATTAGTCAAATTTCAATTACATTAAAAGTGACTAACGTGGATTGATTAATGGATAGATTGTTCAGGTTAGGGAGTCATAATATGTTGTAGGGTCAACGTAAGATTAAGTAAGTTGAACACTCAAATCATTCAGTTCAGCAACGCGGTTACCTCCAATGAATTAAATCTATTAGTTGAATACTATAAGCAGACTCAACACATAGAATATAGTCTAAAATTGGAAGCCAGATAGCTCGATGGCAAAATAAGTAAATATCTTTGAGATTTTCGGGCCTTTCATTTCCTTCGACCAACTGGAAAACTGTTTGAACCCATCGATATAAACCTCTGTATGTTAAGCTTATCATATGCATAATTTACTGTATAAAAAATTGTATAAAATATTAATCATCCAAACTATCACATAAATGTGTTTAATTAAAAGGTTGAAACTCTTTTGCTATACTAAACTAACTCTAGAATACTCCTTATGAAAGTATATCTTCCCCATGTAGATTCCCCAATGCTGACGAAAACGGTTTTTAAAGTTTGTAGGTATCGAAAACAAGGTTGGACTTGATAGTAAATATACTAAATACTTCATTTGCAAAATGTCGATCAATTGTCTCAAACTTGACTTTTCCTTTTGCACATATCAGTCAATCGTCTCAGACTTCACTGTCTTATTTCCACACCAATTATTCTTTGTTCTCTTTCTTCTATCTTCTTGACCTTCTGCCTCCAAGCAAAAGAATTTTAAACGTTTCTGTTCAAAAAGGATGCTTTATTAGTTTCAAAATATTCGATTATTGATAAACTCGTTGAAAAGACTTTAGTATTATTTCTGGAAGCGTACAATGTAGGAGAATACTTAACTGTGTTTATTATCTTCATCCGACAGTACTTCAAATAAACTGTAACAGTTGATGTTTCATGAATTCAGAATTTGAAACTAAGAAATTCAGTGAATTTAATACTGTTAGACTAATTGTTGCGATGGTGGAGAAGATTGTTGCAGGATCGCATAACCTTATGCCCTTAAAAATCCATATAAATATATCACTACTAATGGATGTGTTCTATTGAATTCAGATATCAACATATATTACAAGAATATTTTCAAAACTTTTCCCATTTATTATAAACCAAACTGTATTCAAGGTTTTATGAGTTAGGATATCTTTTGCAAAACCATTACAATACAAATTACTTATTTAAACTAACTAGTTGGGATAATTCACCCCCCAGAAATTTCTAAGATCTACGTAATTTTAAACATTCATTTGAACATTAAGTGTGTAACGGTTTAAACTAGACGGAATTATATTTTAATTAGTAAACAAATCACAATAGGATGAAAAGGCCGTCCAGTGCTTCCAGGTTTTCTACGGTGGTCTAGCTTCAATTGACTCATGATTTCAAGTATATATAAAAATTACTTAAAATCTCCATAGAAAACCCCTAAATCAAATAAACAGTAACTTTTTTGATATACTATAGAGTTTCGTAAAGATACTTCTAACACGTATAGAACTCTTCATCTTTTCTAAGAGGTAATTTTAATATGAAATTGAATTTTAAGCATTAAATGTGTTTGTTAGAGTTATGGATATCTATGCTAAATTTAAAAAAGGAACTGTCAAGAGATAATTTCTTGTGCTTTCTTCTTTACATTTGTTGTTGACTGATTTCATTCCTACATGAAAGCAATCACCACGTGCTTTTTGAGACTGTAGTATCCGTTTACAATCAAACATATATATTATTGCTAAGAATTGAAAAAAATTAAGTTATTCAGCCTAGCATAAAGATAATAATATATCATACTATAACGTTACATCTGTAGTTGTCGATTGTATAATCAATACTCGGAAACAATTGAATTAATCAACTGTAAATTATGTCACTCAAGTTCATCTACAGCTAGATTATATTTCTACAGATTTTATTTCATTTTAATCAAACAAAACAAAATTTAGGTTAAATTGGTCAAGTTTCATTCTCATGTTTCTGAGGAAAAATAATAAAATCTCAATTATCTAATTAGAAATTGTTTTAAAAATTAGTTACCTATTTCCACTTTACTTTTTCTACACTTAAAAATAAGTGGGAAATCGAACAAAGAGTATTCTTTTTGTTTTACATTAAACTAACATTTTTTTTGTCTATCCCTAACGTGTACACACATATATACACAGATACTCTCCACTTTGAGATTCTATTATAGAAATGAAAAAGCAGTTTATTTTACAGGCAACAACAATAAACAAAACAAAATCGAAATCATTCTTTGCTTATGTATATAATTTGATCAGTGAAAGATAACTTTCCTATTATAAATATATTTGTGGATGTATGTATCCATATGTATACTTATGTATTGTAGTAAATAATTCGAACCGTTTAGTCGACTATAACTCCTATATTCTAATTGGTTCATTCATTTTTGATAGATCTATAGACAGGTAGTAATCTTAATTGCCTTTAATAAACCAATTAATAGGCAAGCTGCTTGTAGTATTTAAAAGAAGTGTACTTTTTTGTAGAGATACGAAATTATCAATTGTAGATAATGGAGAAATAATGAAAGTTCTAATAATTGTGATGAAAAAATTCTTGAATTAGTTGATAAATAATGATTTTTAATAATCAATCTGCATATACTACTTGCCATTAGTTTAAGTGACGGCGGTTTTCAGTAGTATCTCTCGATTCACATAAATTTATATCGAACACGTCACTTCATATCTATTAAAGTTCTGATCAAATTCTTTGAATTGACATTATTTAAACTAGGATGCTGTCAAAATGCTACCAGATGTGCTTAGCTTGCAACATTGGCTATTTCAAATTAAGTGTGATATTTCATTTCTTATTATTTTCATTCATTACTTTTACAAATTTCGATCCAATTTTGTGCTTAAATAGATATAATAAAGTTCCAAATGATTGTAGTGAAATGCCTGAATATTCGTCTGTGATCCGACGTCCAGGTGATGGTGGCTTAGAAATTCGTATTCAGCTTTTGCCACCAGATGCAAAACGTCGACGTGGCAGTGGTAATAATGGTCACGTAATTCTACATTCATCTGATTTAATTTCACCAAATTACAAACCAGCAGTTCATTACCTAAATGGTAGGGATTATCTCATTACAGTTGGGCCTAAATTACACTCGGATACAGCTAAAAATGGATTACGACTGGAATCTGTATACTTGACTGCTGTACCATTAGGTTCACCAGAAAGTGAGGAATTTCATCAGAGTAAAGGAAGATTCATGCCAACTGTCTGCTCAAATCATGCTATCGGGGCAATACGCTTTGCATATAATTTCCCTAACCACGTGAGCTTTGTATGGACAAGTCCAGCTAATTCAGAATCAACAACACTGAAATATACACCGAATGCACAAAGTTTTAATTCATGTCTTGAGATAAGAGCTACAATCATACCATTTCACTGGCACAGATTTTATTTCAAAAATTCTGGATCACTTCGTCATGTATTATGCCCGGCAGAAGATTTACGTCAAATTGATGAATGGTCGGAATATTTACACTCAAATACAAAATTATTTAGAAAAGTGAAAAGTGATAATGTTAAAGCACGATCTATCACAAACATTGGAAAATTTGATAATGATGATAGTAAAAATCATCGTTACAGTGACAGTGGTTATTATGGAACTGAAGAACTTGATTCATGTTCTGTACAGGAATTACCAAAACCTGTTCGTACTTGCTGTGCCTGTAACACAGCTATTTATCGTCTAATTATACAATCTGAATGGCAACAACAACAACATTGGAGAGACTGGCCAACTACACTAACCGGTGCTGGTGGGTCAACAACTGAAAATCCACACTGGAGTGAAATTCTCGGCAAGTTCTTTGTTGTTGTTTTTTAGTGAACTTTTCCCATGAATCTATTGAATTTTCACATGAATGTTTATTACTATCAATTACCTTTTATGAAACATTTTATATTACTTAATCCAGGTGAATCATAATGTATTATTGATTGTATTAACAATAAGCTATGAAAAAAGAAATCAATGGTAGATACCTGGACAAATTAACTTTTTTGAATAAAGTTTGAGGCAAAAAAAGATATTAGCTAACAAACGTCTACAACAACAGTAGGCTTGTTTAAGTCTTATGCAAGTATTAATCATCATTACGAATTATTGAAATGAAACTATGAAAGCTCAAATCAATTCAAGCTTTTAACATTATAAAATCGATTGATCAATAAATAATACCCCAATTATATTTGTACTATGTAACAATGATTGTCTAGTACTATCATTCCCACACCCCTCTGTTTTTTTAAATCAAGACGATAAATGTTTTTTTTTGATAATATTAAGAATACAATGCGACTAAGGTGAACAGGTAGTACAAATGACCAATTCATATTCCCGTTCCTATATGTAAGCAAACTTAAAAATTTAGGAATGTCTTCTAACGTAAAAATATATTAGAAAAATATATTTAAAAATATAATTGTAATAGTAAGCAAAGATGGATAGTGGCTAGTAGTGGAATCCAGGACAAAGCGCGTTTCGTCCTATTTGGGACTCGTCAGCTGGATGTACCTGCATCTCAGAGTTGATGTTCACTCTGGGACTCGAACCCAATACCTCTCGCTTCAAATGCCATCGCGTTATCCACTCGGCCACTGAGTCCTGATAGCCGCTTGCTTGTGCGATGGGGTGAGGTTTGAATTCATCCAGCTGACGAGTCCCAAATAGGACGAAGTGACGCGCGTCCTGGATTTTACT
Organism: Schistosoma mansoni; assembly: GCF_000237925.1. Taxonomy (NCBI): domain Eukaryota; kingdom Metazoa; phylum Platyhelminthes; class Trematoda; order Strigeidida; family Schistosomatidae; genus Schistosoma; species Schistosoma mansoni. Next base: position 491,761 of record NW_017386053.1, read on the forward strand.
GCTAGCCAATATCCATCTTTGCTTACCATGCTTGTGAATTTAGGCTATATCGAGGCAATACGCACAGTATGCATATATGCCAATTAGAGACTGACCAGTTGCAGTCCTAAACATCAATGAGAAGATTCAAACAAACAATACTAAATGAATTTATATCTGTAATAGTTCAGTGAGTAAAGAAAATATAATTTTTGATATTTCGTAACTTAGTGTGGATCGTTTCTCTAAAGAATAAGCAAATAAATTAAGTTGACACAAGTTGAAATAGTACTGAGGAACAAATCAGAACATTTAACACAATCTATTCAACTCTAATCCAGTCAATTTTATTTCATTCTGATTAACAGTTTACTCTTGTTTATTTGAGTGTACATGTTAAAATGTGACAGTAAGGTCTCACACTCAATTTCCTTCATAGTTTAAACAATGTTTTTGAATTATTTCTATTGTTTTAATATCAATGAGATGGATGTTGGAAATAGCATTCTTTATTATCACCGATTTCATTGTGGATTCTTCAGTTCTGTAGAATTGTTAGGTCATCTTATGTAGCATGTTTGTATTCAAATCTCTACATTTTCGAAAATGAATTCAGCGTGATCTGAGAAAGCACCTATCAGTTTAGAAGTACTGATAAATATATTAACTACCCATCTGAGCTAAATCTATGACCTGATGACAATGACTAAGACACTCCATAATTAAAGACAAAGTGCTTTGCGACATCACCATAATGGTTTATTTCTACAAAATTTCGTCAAAGGTTAATGTGATGGAATTTGCGTATAACTTTAGGGATTTCATTATTATACTGATTCTTAAAGGAAATCTGCTGGATAGAATGTTATTATTCTCCTAATTTACTTACTAATGCCTGTTACCCCACATGAAGGAACATAGGCCACCCACCAGAATTGGCTATAGAACTCTGTCCTGGACAGTCTTTTCCGGTTACTATTCATTCTTTCGATGTCTGCTTCCAATTCTCAGTGCAATTTTTCTTGGTTTTTCTATTTTCCGTTTTCCTTCAGAATCCCAAGTTAGCGCTTGCCTTGTGATACAGTTCGATGATTTCCACAATGTATGTACTACCTACTTCCAGTACCTTTTCCTAATTTCCTCTTAAGTTGAAAGTTGGTTTGTTTTCTCCCATAGTAGGTTGTTGCTTATGGTCTCCACTCAATGGACATTCAGTATCTTACGTAGAGAAACGTTTATAAATACTTGTACCCTTTAAATGGTAGTTGTGATAGTTCTCCAAGTTTTATCTCCATGCAGTAGGACTGTCTTGACGTTTGTATTATTATTATTATTGTCAAAATGTTAGAGTACCAAATTGTAGTATCTCAATCATCCTGGCAGTCAAGTTCTAAACATATTTTTCATCATTCTAGTATACTTTTACAAACTTTATATTATAGGTATCAATATCAAGGTTGAACTTGATAGTTCCAAATAAGTTGAAAATTGAGTAGAAAGTTAATAATAATTATAATGTTTGTTTTATTCCGATGAGTAGAAAAATTGCTCATCTGAATTTTCATGACTTAATGTAAACCACTTCTTCAGAATGAATAAATATCCGAAATAAATTAACACAAGTTAAAAAGTACAAAGAAAACATTGTTTACTGAAATGGCTTACATTAAGTCACGAAACGTCAGAAATAAAAATTTTCTATTCATTACGATATAAAAAAAGATGTATTTATTATTAAACTGCATATTACTTAACTTGCCGATTTCAACCAATCTTTAAAGTTTTTCTTATAAAAAAGACCTGAACTTAAAAATAAACGTTGATATGTATACCATTTAATGATGTAGTGGCTAGCTCTATGTCAAGCCCACATAAATTATTCTAGCTTTTGGACAGACCAGTCTACTTATTCTCCTTAAACCTTATTTTGAACTTGTCACTTACTCGCTTATCAACCTTGATTGTTTTTATGTAAGCCTATGGGTATGCTTTTTTTTTTATCTTACCACATGTCTGCAATTTATTTTTGTCTGACTATAGATATTGATTCACGATTGGTTAGATTGAGTTGGCTTACTCGAGTTTTCCATTGTACACTTTTCTGTTTTACTTCGCTCTTCGATCAACAATTGTACGAAATATACATATTCAAAAATCCATTCTCGTATTTGACTTATTTAATTGACCAATGCGACTTAAGTCGATGATAATAAACGAGGATTAGAAACATGTATATTTCGATAAAAAGCAGCAAACGTTCTATCTGGAGTTAGAATTCGATCCACTAAAATGATTATTTAATTAACTTTCTTTAACAACTACATATTCTTAATAATAATTAATTGTTCATCGTTTCTTATTACTAAACCCTGTGTATAAATCGAATAAATACCTTTTTTTCACTGAAGAAGAAATATATGAAACAGGTATATGGAAACAGGTATCATTACCAAGTTTTGATTTGATAATTTTGAATAAATTGAGCATTGGGTAGATTGTTATAAATAAATATATTTGTAATATCCCAGAAGTAGAAAAATTAAATTTTCTGACGTTTCGTGACTCAGTGCAGGTTACTTCTTCAGAGAAAAAACAAATAACCAAATTAACATTAACACAAGTTTAAATAGTACGACGGAACAACACGAATATTAGGTGCGATCAGTCAAAAAACAGGTCTGAATAAATCAATGTCATTTCATTTCGGTCAACGTGATTCATAAGTGATAAGTATATAAATTTGTGTGTGTGTGTATGTGTGCGCTGTTAATGATTAAAAATGTATGACCTTCATGATGACAAAGGATAGAGTTTATAATGTAATGGTATGAATTTTAAATAATATCAGACTAGGTGACTAGTATAGATAGTCCAAGTAGGATGTATGGTAAGGCTTTCTCTTCTATTGAGAGCAGTAGGATTAAGTATTATATGGAACGCTTCAGCTACTCTTTTTCTTTGTAGTTGGAAAAAACCTTTTGGTAATATTTTGATAATTCTGAGACCAATTTGACGATTGTTGAAAGTGGTGTGAACTGCTATTGACGATCTAATTTGAAGTCTATTCAGTTCTACAGGATTATTAGGTGGTTTCCTTGTGTACCTAATATGTTCATTGGCTCGAGTCAAGATTCCGCGAGTTGACTCTCCAATATAGAAGGTATCACAATCGACACATCCTAATTTGTAAATAAAGTTCTATGTCGACATAAAGGAGAGTTTTTCTTTTAATCGAACTAAAGTATTTCGAAGTGTGTTCGTTGTTTTGTAATATTTTTAAATTCTGTGTTGTTTTAAAATTGTTTTGAGTTCTTCTGTTGTGCCATGACGGTTTGGTAAGACTGCAGTACCAATCCATAGCATTTCATTCGAATTATTATTACGTACTAAACTGTTTTGTTCTAATATACTTCTAATAATCTTCATAAGAAAATTATTAAATTGTAAGATACTAATTACATTCTTTTATTCATTTTGTTTGTCCTCTTCTGAAGTGATGATCTTCTTGGCTCTTCTAAAAAGATTTAAGGCTAGCATTGATAGGATGTGTTGAATGATCGCACCTAATATTCGTGTTCTTCCGTTGTATTGTAGTGAAAAAAACACCGGTTGGGAACAATTGAATGTATTTAAGCACAAATTACAGAATATCTCACTAAATTCTGATAGCCATACAGCAAATAGTTAGTTTGCAAAATATCAACCATTTGTCTCAGTCTTCACTGTTCCTTCTGTACGTATCAATTCATCTTCTCTAATTTCATTGTCCTTGCATTTTCCTACCAATTGCACCTCATTCAGTTCTTTCCTTATCGGTCTTCTGCGAAAATTCATTCTACGTCTGACCATCACCATATACTACTTATATGGATATAAGTAGATCACACTACAGTACTATTTAAACTTGGATTAATATTTATATATGAAACATGGTTTCATACTTCATTTTCATACGATGAAAATGAAGTATGTTTTTAATTGAAATTAATTGTTTTAAAAACTGATTTTCTTTTCAGTGGTAAAATAAATCATAGATTGTTTTTCAACTATAAAATTTATTTTTTATTATCACGAATATTATCTTTTTGCCAAAGTTATCAATTTTGATGGAGTTTTGTTCTCTGTTCTCCATCAAAACTATTCACCTCAGCTACAAATCTTCTCCACCATCTCAAAGTTACCAATCAATAAGTTTTCAGTTAACTATAACTGTAAACTATGAGGATCTTCAATGCAGCATAGTCTAACAAAAGATTACTCTTTTGTATGCAGTATTTACTTATTAGATTAACAAATATATAAATCATAAACTCTTAGTTCGACACAATGAATATATAAATTTTGAGAACAATCTCAGCTATCAATATTTATAATTCTCCAATGAAGTATAAAAATAAATGGTTGACTGTCAACCGCAGATAACAATCCCAATACGGTATATAATTAGAATAGGTTTGCTTTCGGTGCCAATCATAGTTTGTTTAGAAAAAAATCCCAATGTTATTAGTTGTAACCTGTATATTTAAAATTGTTTACGAAAGTCAATAGTTTCATCAATCCATAATTGTTACTTGTTTAAAGGTGATGACTTTTCAGAAATAAATATTATAATTAGGAATATGCTTCGAATTTTGGCAATTTTTCGTAAAATGAATTATTTCGGTTTATTTATTAGTGCAGTTTAATTGTGGATAATTCATTTCCAGAGTGAGCCAGTGTAATACAGTATAAATCTTATAGTCAAATATAGGCAACACTATAACTTCATTTCAGTTAATTTTTAAAGTAGCATTAATTACATACTCCTGTTATCTCTCGTGGACGAGCATAGGCCGCTTATCAGCGCTCTTCACCTAACTGTGTTCTAAGCAATCCTTTCCAGTTGCTATTCATCCTTTTCATGTTTGCTTCCACATGCTCATTGACCTTTCTATTTTCTGTTTCCCTTCAGGAAACAAAGTTCAGGTTCGTCTCGTGATGCAGTTTGGTAATGTAATGTATGTCCTATCCACTTCCTTAAAGCCTTATAAGTAGTAATAAATTGATGTACTTGAAGAAATGTTAGCCAAAATCTTGACACGACAGAAACATTACTTCATTCTTTCTGTCCGATTCATTGCGAGTAATTATTCATTAGTGTTGAGAACATTTGTTATATTATTGTTTTTCTCATATCCTATATTAATTAGATAGTCAAAAAATTGAGTTTATCGCAGTCTCGCTTTGTAAGTACCTGAACGTTTCGAGATATATTTATATAAAGCATTTCTTTATTGGAGATTTCACGTGTCATTCTACAAATCTTCAACAACATTACGCTTTTCATAATGTAAACGATCCTAAAAAAATTCACTTAACGTAACTTTGCCTTTTATATTGCTAGTCATCTCGCGAAATCTTGACTCGAGCCAATGAACATATTAGGTACACAAGGAAACCACCTAATAATCCTGTAGAACTGAATAGACTTCAAATTAGATCGTCAATAGCAGTTCACACCACTTTCAACAATCGTCAAATTGGTCTCAGAATTATCAAAATATTACCAAAAGGTTTTTTCCAACTACAAAGAAAAAGAGTAGCTGAAGCGTTCCATATAATACTTAATCCTACAGCTCTCAATAGAAAGGAAGACCTCACTATACGTCCAACTTGGACTATCCATCCAAGCTATCATATCTGATATTATTCATATTTCACACTGTTATCGTACATACAAATTAAACTATATCCTTTAGCACCACAAAGGTTACATTTTTTCATCCCTGGCCTAGCACACATATACACACAAATACACAAATCCCCTTGATCGAAATGACATGAGATTGACTTGTTCAGGCCTGTTTTTCGGCTGATCGCATATAATATTCTTACGTTATTCCTTTGTGTTATTTAAACTTATTATATGGAACGCTTCAGCTACTCTTTTTCTTTGTAGTGGCTTAAACTGAATCACGGAACTTCAGAAAATCTAATTTTTCTACTTATTGGGATATTACAAATATATTATTTTATTTGTATTTTATAAATAATTTTCTTTAATTAAACAAGGTTTTTCATTCTTAAGACAATATTCAAACTTACGAAAAATATTTTTGTCAAAATTTTGTGTAAATTGTATTTGAAATGGACTTTATAGCCACTCAATTAATCAAATGATGTACATTTCATATTTTACATTTTTTCAATGGGTTTTGTATATTTATAGTTGAAACAAATATAATGACTATTTAAAAAAGAAATTGCTCCCTGAGGAAAAAGAAAAGATGTGTATAGCTCCATTTAATTGTGTAGAATAAAAAACCAAATATGCGGGACAAACATTTTCATAAAACCAGCTTAATTTGAAAACGAATAGAAATTTGAAGGGGTTATTGTGGATATTATAGTAATTTTAATAGTTGAGATCATGAGTCAATTGAAGCTAGACCACCTTGGGAAACCTGGAAGCACTAAATGCCGGCTCAGTGGTTTAGAGGTTGAGCGCTCGCGCGCGAGACCGATAGGTCCAGTGTTCGAATCTCGCAAGGTAGGATCGTGAATGTGCACTGCTGGGGAGTCCACAATAGGACGAAACGGCCGTCCTGTGCTTCCAGGTTTTCCATGGTGGTCTAGCTTCAATTGACTCATGATCTCAACTATTAGATTAGATATTTGTTTAAAATAAGTCCATGCATCAGCGAACATTATATACAGTTTAAAACTATCTAATTTTTAATTTGTACACTTGGAGTTTTACTAAGTAAAAACTTTAAAATTCTAGAAATGATATCAGGAGTGAGATATTTGTAACATCTACTGAAAGCAATATACAACTCTGCATTGACGAATGTTCGAATGAACCCGTACAATTTACTAAATAAATTTAAATTAAATGAAGTAAGATGGTGGTTGGAAGTAGTCAACAGGTAACCATGGACCTAGGTTTCGTGCTATTTGGCACTCGTCAGCAAGGTGTGACCTTTATCTTGAGGGAACTGATGCTCCCTGATGAATTCGATCCCGTGCCACCCAACTTCACAGTCAGAGACGTTACCACTAGGCTATCCGGGCAGCGATTGACCCCCTCTAGGTCTGAGATGTATTCACAATTGATTGATCACATGGTGGTCACCAATGTCATGTGTGTCAGGTCCTTCTTAGTGCTGATCGAATCCTATCGACTAAGTCGCAATATGCTCACTAGTCTAGGTGACTCAACATTGCGTGCACTGTGTTGAGATAAGATGATGGTTGGAGGTAGTCAACAGGAAACCCTGGACCTGGTCTATAGGATTTGATCTGTATTAAGAAGGATCTGACATACATGACATCGATGACCATCCAGTGATCAGTCAATTGATTTTTATTTTAAATAAACTTAATTGTGTGATGTTTAATTTATTTCCATATACTTTGTTGGTGTTTTTTGTTATACATATATCTGTGTATTTACTAATAGGTATTGAATATCGATTGAATAGAAATTGTTTTTTCCATACTTGCAATGGTACTGGGAAAATGCTTTGAATGAAGATTAAAATAAGTTTAAACTACAATTTCGATAATGCGATGAGAAGACGAAGGTTATCAGAATTGTGATATATTTGCGTAATACATTTCGAACAATTTGATCATACATATACTGAAATTGAAATCCCCTTTATGTGCTCAAAAACAATTTGCTCTTACCCTTAACCTACTTTGATAATAATGATTTATTATCCAGCGTGGTTTTCACAATATTTTTGTGTACTTTATCATTATCTTTGTTTAGACTCACGTTTTAATTTGTCTAGTTGTCCTTTACTTTTATTATGAAATGTCTTAACAAGTATATTATATGTGATTAGAATGTCCAAAATGTATCACGCAAACATACAACATAATTCTGATAACCTTCAAATAGGGAGAATGTATTTGTATGTATATCTGTTTATATATCAGATAACCTTCGTCTTCTCAAAGCATTATCGAAGTTTATCAAAGGGACTAATTGTTTGAAACTAAAACGTAATAAAAAAAATTACAAAACTATGTATCCATGCCTTTACAATAAATTATCATGGACAGCCAATAGCCATCTTCACATTTCATTATTTTCATATGACCCTAACACCAGAGACTATCACGAGACTATTAAGTCTATTTATACTTTTTTTAAAATATCCCTCTTTTGTACAATATTCATATGGTTTTGTCAGTAGTATGTCTTATACATTTTATAACCTTGAGATTGATATGCGTTTTTTTTCAAATTGGATTCATAAAATAAATTAAATAAAAGGTAAAAAAAAATGAATTATGAAATTAGGGTTACTTGCACATTGAGTTTGTTTACGCTACATATTAATATAAATTAATTTAAGAATGTTTTGTTTTCTAATTAAATTTAATTGAAGCTTTTTCTAAATAAACAGCAGAATTGATAGTTCACGAATTGATTTTTTCTAGTGAGAAGAACAACAACAGAGGACCGATAAAAAATATTTTTTTTATTAATAATATTTGATATTTGAGTATGTTTATGTGTTTTTATATCGTTAAGATCATGAGTCAATTGAAGCTAGACCACCATGGAAAACCTGGAAGCACTGGACGGCCGTTTCGTAGTCATTAACACCGTTGGATGCCGGCCATCTCAGGTTAAGCTCTCGTGCGCGAGACTGAGAGGTCCTGGATTCAAATCTCGCGAACGGCATCATGGATGCGCACTTCTGAAGAGTTCCACAATAGGAAAAACCGTCCGTCCAGTGCTTCCAGGTTTTCAATGGTGTTCCAGCTTCAACTGACTCAAGATCTCAACTATTGAGATTACTACAATATCCAAAAAACCCTTTCTGATATTAATCAATATATGCTCACTGGTGACTGGCTTCAAGAGGTATTTCCTGGAGTTCTAGTGAGAACCAGTGACCAGTGGAGTTCAACAAGGTCTGTTTGGAGATAGTAACTCACTGAAGACAATGGTAGATGTGTCGCTCAATTTCGTGGATTGGTTGAAGTTAGACATTAACACCGTGGGATACCGAGCATCTCAGTGGTCTAGAGGTTAAGCGCTCGCGCGCGAGACTGATAGATCCTGGGTTCAAAATCTCGCGAGGTGGGATCGTGGATGCGCACTGGTGAGGAATCCCACAATAGGACGGAATGGCCATCCAGTGTCTTCAGCTTTTCCACGGTGGTCTAGCTTCAAATGACTCATGATTTCAACCATTGAAATTATATTCAAATATATTTAGTACAAAACTTACATAATATATGACAATCTGTCAGGATTCTTTCTATTTAAGCGCAACTTGAAAAGTAGATTTTTAAGTTTAAAAGCAATTGCATAATTAAGTTGTCCTTGATTTTTAATAATGTAAACAATTGACTTGGTAACAATAAGATTATTTCAATAGATTATGTATATTTAAAAATCATGTTGTTTAAATAAGAGATATCAATCAAATATAGAACTATTTTGATCGTGAAGCTAATCATCTTCACTTTCGATTTCATAAAAAATTTCTTACTGTCGTTGAATATTTTTCACGTCAATAAAACTCTTTTCTCTTGTTCAATTTAATTGAATAAGGTCGATATATATAACATTATTTGAACGTTAACACTAAATGAGTACCTAATGATGACCGATATACTTTTGTTCAGTACTTAATGCTGACTAAATTTTATCGATCAACTTAAAATACAAAAAGAAACGTTTCAGTAAATCAATACGGCTTTCGTGTATGCTAGATGTTTTTGAATAGTTGGAAGCACTTAAAAGTGAGCTTAGTATTGTAAGCGTTTATTAACTCTGAAGTTTAAATTTGATTTATGTAATTCCAAACTAGTATCACAAAAATAATGTATCTTTTATGATTTTACCATACCAGTAGACTTATCAACTATCTTAATAGCTGAATTCGTGAGTCAATCTAAGTCTGACGACCGTTGAAAACGTGGAAACACTGGACGTCCGTTTCGTTACAGTATGGGACTCGTCGTCAGTGCAGATCCACGATCACATATATGGGACTCGGATCCAGAACTTTTGGTTTTGCGTACAAAAGTTTAACCTATAGATCACTGAGCTAGCATCCAACGGTGTTTCAAGGTTTTCAATGGTGGCCTAGTTTAAATCGAATCATGAATTCAAATATTAAAATTACTACAATATCTGCAACCCCCTATTCTGATAATTATTAACTATCAATTTCTCAAAAACCTTAAAACTTTTTGTAATTTGAATAAGCTTTAACTATTTTTAATAGGTAATTTTAGTTAATTGAACAATGAAGTTTTACTAGATTAATGCAATATAAGATTAGTCAACCAATAAGATGTGCATAAACGATGAAAGTACAGTAATATTCTAAAGTCCCTTAGAAATAAATCTAAAATTTATTAATAGAGCTAACCCGTATTTTAATTAGCAAGCAATATTATTATTACTATTATATTGTCATGGATTCGCATAAATATAATATTAACTTTTCTTTAATTTATTTCAAATTTCAGCAGTTTCATAGTTGAAAGCATGAGTTAATAGGTGAACGGTTGATCAACTTCGTGCATTGGTTGAAGTTAGACATTAACACCATCGGATGCCGACTCAGTGGTCTATCGGTTGAATGTTCTAGCGCGAGACTCGTAGGTCCTGGGTTCGAATATCGCGAGGCGAGATCGTGGATACGCGCTACTGAGGAGTCCCACAATAGGACGAGACGTCCGTCTAGGGCTTCCAGGTTTTCCATGGTGGTCTAGCTTCAAGTGAATCATGCTTTCAACTATGAAAATACTAAAATTTCCACAAAACCTCTTCTGATAATTATTTCAAATTGTTTAGGATACACGCAAATAAACAGTAAAATAACAGTTACATTTTTTCGTTGCTAAATCAGTACATCTTAATGTAAGTAAACTTATGTATCCAAATAGATTGTAAGTGTGTTAAACTGTACATTTTTTAAAAAAAAGGAAACTATTTATTAGTATTAAGAATTTTCAATAAAAAACCAATCGAGTCTAAAGAATGTAATGCGTAAATGAACTTAATTCTATTATATATATATATATAAATTAATGTCAAGTTTTCATGTATTTCTACCATTGCCGATATTATTACGTAATGATAAATAATGATTACAATTTGTTGAAGAAAATAGTTATAAGTCTATTGATTTCTAAAGGTTGAATTCCTAAGGAACAAATTTTAAGAAAAAAGTATTTATGGTTATTAACCTAACTTATATTATTGATCAGCACTTTATTAATATATGGTAAAACATGCAAATTTTATATTAACTAAGTGTAGCGGTAAAAAAATAGTTTCTTAGGTCTTTGAGATTGATGCTGACCTAATTAGATCTACTTGACATACCCTAGCTGAAAACGCTTAGTCAAGCATTCGCATCAGATCAACATTGGGTACGCTGGGCTTTTCATCCCTCAAAACGACTAGCCAGACTGGATTACATACTATTCAACATCCTACATACCTTACAAATATATCTTCGAACTTTTCCATTTCTGACTTCTGGTTTCACTGGGTTCATAATCGTTTGATTATGAAGGTATTACAAATAAGAGCGTTGTTAAACCCTAAATGGCCATGATATCTTTACAAATATATACAGTAGAATGACGGTGTAAAAATTTCGTGATATTTTTGATTCGTATGCCTCCTTGAATCCGTTTATCAAGTCTATTGACGATAATCTAATAAATCTATTAAGCCATAACATTCCCATATACATTTAGCTTATTTTGATCATGAAGCCCATTAACACAGTTTAGTCACTGGGTATACCTTCTTTTGAAGTTCTAAAAACTTATAATAGTGTAACTCTGAAGTAGAATTGATATGGTTTTTTAGGTGGATTGAAGGGATATTTTTTTAATTTATGAAGTGCTACTGGAAAATAAAAGTTCAACTTATTCGTCAAAGTTTATTCATTTGAATTAAATCTTTTATTATACCGACCGGTTAACAGTCAAGAAGAGGGTTTGTTAAGTAAATAAACAAACTAAATTTGTATTATCGACCATGAAGAATTTATGTATATAAATATTAAGTTCAACTTAACAGTTGGTTTAAAATGGTTATTCTCTCAGTTCAGAAAACGAAAAGTTACCCAAATATTAAAGCTTAGTATGGAGTTACTTTATTTGATGAGATTGTAACTACCTATAAAGTTTTAGAACTAATTATACAAAAAGTGGAGATCCTTATATGAATGTAAAAAAGTATCCCATGACTATATTGATTTAAATAACAAAAAACTAATTTCACAGTACAATTTTATTTATCACCCCCCAGGTTATGTACCTGTTACCTTATCAATTCTTCTTCTAAAATATATTAATGTAAAACAAAATACAAGACAATAATTTCACATCTACATTGAAACTGAAATGCTACTGAGATAAAAAAAAGTGACTCCATGATATCAGAAAGACTTCGAAAGAGGCTTTTTATGAAAGCAATCCCCAATGAAAAGCTGATATGATTTATTTAATGCTGTGATTAGCAAAAGTGTAGTGTTTTTCAGTTGTTTTCAAACCTGATTCAATTCCTATCGATTCGGATATGTCCTGACAAAATAATAAAGAACGGTTTAATAACTTTATTAAATTTAGTATTATCTGGTTAAATAAAAGCTTGTTACTTGCTTATATCAAGTTAGACAGTTCAATACCATAGTCACTTATAAACACTATTTAGTTCAAACATATTCGGACAATCTTTTCCCATTAAGGTTGCCAACTCAACTCCAGTCCCAAACTTTCTATTGTACAGTGATACTGTTTACACTTTTTCAATATTCGCAAGTCACTTCATCTTATCGGAGCTTTAAATAATGATCGACACTGCGACTAATAAATATATATATTACTGTATTGAACAATCTTCAGTGAAAAATTATCTCTTTCTTGTTCAACCGTTCATTTCATTATCCACATAGAAACAATTACAATGAATTACATTTACTTAAAATAAACCCTTCAGTATCCAAGTAAGTTCAAATATATAAAGCATTTATAGTGTTTATTAACAGTAATAAAACAATATAGAAACCGTCTTACTGTTTATCATAATTTGCCATTACTTTTCGGGGCTAAGTTTTTCATTTAATAAATGAATATTTTAATAGTTGAGATCATGAGTCAATAGAGGCTAGATCACCATGGAAAACCAGGAAACACTAGATGGCCGTTTCGTCCTGTTGTGGGACTCTTCAGAAGTGCGCATCCACGATCCTGCCTTGCGAGATAGTAACTCATTAAAGACAGTGGTGGGCGGTGGCGCAATATCGTGGAATGGTTGAAGTTAGACATTGACACCGTTGGATGCCAGCTGAGTGGTCTAGAGACCGATAGAACCTGGGTTCGAATCTCGAGGGACGGGATCGTGGATCAGCACTGCTGGGGAGTCTCACACTAGGACGAAACGACCATCCAGTGCTTCCAGGTTATCCATGATGATCTAGCTTCAATTGACTCATGAATTCAACTATGAACTAAATATTTCTTTTTTGATGCATAAATCTGATGAAAATTATGCATTACTAAATTTTTAACTCTGTATTTCTAAATCACGCACATAATTAGTTGGATCATTTAAACTTTAAAGAAACCAAAATTTATGTACTAATTTTCAATTACAATTTATGTAAATAAATCAGAAACTAGTTTGTTTACATTACTTACTTACTTTCAAGAATTTATTGGTTAATTACAATTTTAGGCAAATCAGGTGACTTCAAACAAATTATTTCAATACATTTATAAACTTTGTATATATAAGCAAAACTTGTATAAGTTTAATTACAATAGTTGATTGAGTAATAAAGTTCCCTGTTATATAGGCAGTTTTAGTTCACTGATAAAATATCAACATCAAGATATATAATGAACATGTATATGTTAGTAGTATAGTTAATCTGCTTTAATTTCAATTTTACAGAATTTTAGTTGACTTTTGTGTTTTAGACTCTACATTTTTATAACTGCATATGAAATAAATTTGTTCGTTAAAGATATCATAATTATTCGTGGTGTTGTATATGCTACTTATGTCTGTCGACATGTGACACCAATCATAAGTGGAATGCCTGGGAGCACTAGGTTAAGAAGATCAAATCGAAGACAATTGGAACAGAAAGTAATTGTAATAGCAATGACGGAACGATGAAGTTTGAGATAATTGAAGCATTTAATGTATGGTTTTCATATTCTACCAAAGACTTGTGAGAAGCCGAATAATGATTTCATACATACGAGTGCTTTGAAGGGTTTTTCAACACTGTCAACAACTGAATATCTTTTCAAATTTAAAAATGAGTTCACGTAATTGATTCGAGTGTGAGGCAGTTATACACCGAAGACGATGGAAGATGGTTGTGCAATGTCACGGATTGATTAAAATTAGATATTACTACCGCTGGATACTGGATCCATTGTCTAGAGGTTAAGCATCCCAGTACGAGACATAGGGTTCTGAGTTTGGTTGTCTCATATGAGATCTTGAACGCGTACTGCTGGGTTCCAGACTATGACGAATCGGCAGTTCAGTGCCTTCAGGTTAGCAATCGTTGTCCAACTTGGATCGCTTCATGATTTCTATGAAATTCAATAATCTCCACACCCCTATCTTAACCTTTGTGTAAGTACTTAATTCTCCTTATAACTACTTTAGTATTATTTATATATATGTTTTGATATTCATATTCACATGAAATTAGTAAGGTAATAGATCTTTTTTCGTTAATCTATATTCTATGGCAACTTTTGCTTCAGTTACATCACTTCCTCCTCTTCTTTTCACTCATTAAAACTTTTTAACATATTCAGTTTAAACTAATACATTTCACTTACATTTAAACTTCACCGATAATTTTTAACTACGTTTTACACTAGTCAAAAAAATTTACAACCATGACTATTTCCCGCTCCTGTTATCTTCGATGTGTTCATTTATTATTCGGCCAGTAGACAGATTCATTTTTTAGTTTTTTTTATGCATTTTGTCACTAAAATTAACTATCTACCATAGATTTCATTCATAAATAATAAATAATAATAATTTATTTATTATACTTGTATAAGTGGATTAAATGTTCACTCATAAGAAAATCAATTTCTTTCAGTACAACGATAAAGTTTAGCAACAATGATCATTATAAACACTTTTAACACTTCTGATTGTTGTTATTCAATAACAGAATTACCGAATAATACAGAAATAAGTTTACGGTCATATAAATGACTGTAATACGCGAGAATTCTCTTCGAATTCAATAAGATGCTGCATATATATATTTAAGGAATAGACTTGGTGACTACAGTCTAATAAACATCATCAAGACATATGTCAAAATGTAGGAGACCTCAAGCTCGAAGAACGGAACATCTTCAAGATCCTTATCTCGCGATAAAACTTTTCTTTATAATGTCAAAGACTGTTAAGTAAAAATATAATTAATTGACAAAATTCATTTTATGTGCATTATTAAAAGCCTCTTCATCTATTCCAAACTGCACTCTACCGCAACATGAATAAAATTTAGTTAAATGCCTGGCGCTCAGAACTAAAGTTATTTGCACTGATAAAACCTTCTAAGACGTATTAAAACTTATCCATGATCTACTGATTAGAAACAAATATCTATTGAAGTTACCAACAAAATATATATCTGTGACAAAATCTTAGGACTAATCATCAACAACGCTGAAAAGAGCTTCATTTCTACAGTTTAATGAAAATATAACTAATGAGATATTGATACGGACACCAAGAATAGCTAAAGTACGAACATTTTTGGCAACAAGATTATGTCATTCTTTCTCCAGCTAGCTTATGGTGAATTCAAGTAGTACAGAAAAACTGGCTAGTTCCTCCACCTTTCTATACATATACCTGAGGTACCAATTATATTGAATGTATAGACAGACAAATACACCAGCAGATTTCTAATTATCACCTCTTTCGGTTATCCAAAAGATGAATTGGAGCACATAAGACGTTCTGCTTAGCACACTTAGCCGATACTGCTCGCTACGTTGATAAAGATACGGCTCCCGAAATAATCAATATAATTTTGTCAAACCTGTTCAGTTCTTCCGGAGTTATACTCATACACACAACGGAAGCCATAGGAATACATCTAAAAGAACTTAATCGTTATATTCAAAAAGTATTTGTGCAACTTATTTATTCATCCTGCGCATGTATGTATCATAATATGTGTATTATAATTAATGAGATGAATATCATATAGCATATTACACACAAACAATAAAGATCAGTTTTATTATGGAATTAGATTGTACTAGCTTACTAAGACAAGTTTTGTGTAATCATTTATGAATTATTTAATAAGCTTGCTTTTATATACATTAGAACGATATTTAATTCTGCATTACCTTATGTCAAAAACGTAATTATTAAATGTTAGATAAACATGTGTAACATTATAATTGATATTCATCCTAAGTGTATATTATTAATTACAGCAAAATCAAGTCATAGTTTGTCTTATACAAACTTTGATCATTGAAACTGTTCCATTTATTCCATTAACATTTTACATTTCAAAAGAATTACGTTCACAAATTTAACATACATCAGTTTTCATTAAATATAAACAGAATGGTAAAATACTGTCAGAATGTCAAAATTAATAAAAATGATTGTGGATTGGTTGAAGTTAGAATTAACACCATTGAATGTCGGCTCAGTGGTCTATCGGTTAAGTACTCTGGCACGAGACTGATAGGTCCTGGATTCAAATTTCGCGAGTGTAGGATTATGGATGCGCACTGCTGAGGAGTCCCACAATAGGACGAAACGGCCGTCCAGTTCTTCCAGGTTTTCCATGGTGGTCTAACTTCAATTGATTTATGATTTCAACTATGAAAAATGACTCAGTGTTATACCTAAATTGTAGATTAGGCTAATGAACTTGATTATTTTTAAGTAAATTTATCCACGTAATTTAAGAAAACTCTCAGAACGCTACTGTACTGAATAAACAGTAGCATGGAAAATGGATCCAAACTAAAATCAACTGAATCAATCTTATATCTCAGTTATTTTCACATGGAAAATAAGGTTAAATTAAAATTACTATTCGATATCGAAAGATAGAATTGAAATTTCCAAAATTAAGGGTGATCAGTTAGTGAGCAATTTCATTTTTCAGTTCACAGTTCTTGAAAATAACTAAACCTGTACACTTGATGTCGTATACAGTCATGTATACTTGGTGATATGACCTTTAAATCCAATATTTAAAAGTCTGTTCATTTGAGTGAATTCAATTTGAAAATTATTCTTAAAAATCGTTTATCAATCTAGTCATTGAAATGAATTAGTAATGACCTTATTGACTAAATTGGATTGTTTTATTAATTTGAAGATTAAAAATCCAATGTATCCATAAATTGATGGATATTCTTCAATTTAATCATTAAAACATAAACATTGAAACTCACTTGAAATAGGTTTCTTGCCTCCATTTATTCAAAAAGGAAGTGATTTTTGAGTTTGATCACAGAAACATTGATGTATAAACAAATCAACTATAAATTAGTTTAAAATCTTACATCATGAATATACACATCTTTGACTAAACATTACTGATGATATATCTATAGAAAGTTATACACTACATGCAATATCATTTTATTGCTCTAAGTCCCTTTATTGTAAAGTAGAATATATTCCTTCAGAAACCACAATGAGGAGTCCTGATTTTTTGTTTACAAATTTATGTTGAGTCTTCATATTTACATAATACATTCAGGTTGGAGATAGAAGTATTAGTATTTCTAACAACAACAAATTACGAATAAGAACTGTAATCTTTACTCAATGAGAATAAAGTAAATTATGAACACATTGGATTTAATTGCCTAGCTGTTGAGTTCTCTTAGTTGAAGAAAAAATAAGTAACAATCATTGTAAGCAAAGATGGATAGTGGTTATCAGTGGAATCCAGGACAAAGCGCGTTTCGTCCTATTTCGGACTCGTCAGCCGGATGTACCTGCATCTCAGAGTTGATGTTCATTCTGGGACTCCAACCCAGTACCTTTCGCTTCAAACGCCATCACATTATCCACTCAGCTAGTGAGTCCTGATAGCCACTTGCTTGTGCATTTTGAAGTTTGAATTCACTTAGTATTGTTTGTTTGAATCTTCCGATTGATTATTAGAATGATTATTACAATGAAATGAAAATCACTATATTTAACATAGGTAATATAAATATTACCAAAAAGGTATTAAGGTAATAACCAAATTTTGTATTATACTACGACTAATGTATCCTACTTACTGTTAGCGCTTGATAATAAACGAAATATAGAGATTTATATTTTGTTAATATTGATGATTACATACATATCGAATACCTTTTCGATATTCTACAAGTAAAAAAAATATTTTAAAGTGAGGTAAATCTTACCACTGTACAAGAAATTTAACTCTCATGGTATAGGCTACGTAAAACATTGGATTCATCCAAATAATCTCTAAAAAAAATCTATTTCGAACTCTCTATAATAAGGTTGTTTTTAAGACCGTTGAGTTAGATTCCAGTAGTTCAGATTTCAAGCTTATGTCGAAGAAGATTATTAATCCCAAAAAAATTATTTAATATGTATCTATTTACTAATAAATTATTTATTCAACTTAGGACGTTTTTGAAATGTAAATAATCAACTTAAATTTGGATATTTTTGAAATGATCTAGCACAGTAAGAAAGATTTTTACGAAACTGATATATACTCCCTCGACTGGTCACTTTAATAATGACGAGAAATAAAAAGTCGGTTGCAAAGTGTAAAAGATGAGTATGTGTCAAAGATACGACGCAGCAGATAGATAATGAAAATGAATAAGTGGATGTAACGTGGACTGTGACTAACTAAAAGACGTCAGGTTTGGTAAGACTCTTGTGTTTACGTCAAGCAAACAATGTATAAAATTTATAGATGTATGTACTAATATGCTTATATTATCTTGACACCTACAATATGTACTAGTGAATAATTACGTCCTTTAAATTAAGTACTATATGAATATAATATTTCGTAATGACGACTTTTAAGAGACAGTCTTTTTTTCTGTTTGTGCATGAATAGATGGAACGGATGGGGAAATAAGAAAAGGACAACTACATTCTCATGAATAATGGTTAAACTCAATTACTCTAACTGCGACTAGATTTTCATTTTTTACTATACACTATCCTCAAACTCAGGTTGAACAATTTGTTTTAGAAAGATGATTGTATGATTAATTATTTATGATAAAAGACAAATATAAATTATTTTTGTTCGCCTACTTATTTCTATTGTTTTAACCCCTAACTTGGTCTTTATGAATCCTTTTCTTAATGGCTAATTGACCGCATAGACTTCGATATGACTATTGTTTGATATGTCACTGTAGTGCCAGGTCTATTAGAATTCTTCGGCTAATTTTGTGTTTATTCGGTTCAACATTACATCTTTTTCCCAGTCGAACCCACGTCTATAATTTTCTATATGCATTAAATCATCTGTTAACTAATTGTGGATAAAGTCTCATATCTTATTTTTTTTATTGAATTAAGTAATGACGATGCTATCGAGAAAGACAATTAAAGGTTCACAGGTAAACCATCCTGTCCTACAAATATAACACCCTTATAATAATCTTAATTTAATTTAATTGAGGCATTGTTCAATCGAAAACAATCTGAAATAGATCAAGTATCACAAATCTTTTTGATGACTTCCAATCATAAGTGTTTCTACAGTTTTTATAAGCTTTTTCTCGTAACAACCACAGGAAGAAAGAAACAAAGGAATTATTTATTTATTATACTTTTCCTTTTAATTCAGTTTATGTTAGGTACAACATTCAATTGTTTACAAGAAATTAAATTTGTACACAGAGTTAATAATCACGTGGATTTACTTGAAACTTACGTCATTTGAGAAAGGAGTTAACAGTTTATTTCTCCTATCTTTGCATAAGATGTTTTCTTACCTTCGAATTTAAATACAAAAATAAGTCAGAATTATCATCTAAGCTTAAATTTATTTACTAATCACTTATGATATATTCAGTTGTAAGTAAATGCTATTATTTCTGAGATATTTTATTTCTTATTTATTTAAGTGTATTCAAATCTTACATCCGATAATAATGTTAAAAAGATATATTTTGTAATTGAACTATATTTGATTTCATTCATCTATGAATATCTGTTATAACTTGTGGCCGAGTAGATGTCCTCTTAACGTATGACGTGATAAGACCGCCAATTAGAGAACAGCGAATTATCGGTTGGAACGGTGACACACGAAACCTGTACGAGCAGTCTAGAGTACTTGTCGGTCCTGCTTCTGCCTAGCCCAGCCGGTTGAGTCCAGAACACTTATCTCAGCCTATGGGGTATGAATCATTATATTTCAAACATACTGAGTTTATATACCAATCAAACTGACCACATCCTACCATAAAATAGAAAATAACATGTGTACAAGATTTAGCGAAATGTGGCTGTGAATAGGGAGGATAGTAAATAACAGACAGGGCATAATTCAGGAATGGTAAATCATATAACAATAGTTTATAGTTTAAAATGGCTTATAATAAAAGGGACACGAATATGAATAGTTAAGTTATTTAGCGATTATACGATGGAAAGTTTATGCACAGTATTGGTTCATAAGTAGATCCCGAAGTTACCTTCCATTATCCTTATCGGGGCATCGCAATATCCTTTATATAATGGTGTTAATTACGTGTGATTTTCAACTGATAAATACAACTGTTTATCATTAAATATTAGTTTTTGGGTTTAAAATAATCAAATTCACTTAAACTTAATTAAATTCTAGAATATATTTCTGCTCTCAAACCACTATTATTCTAAGACGCTTTTAACAAATTTACTAAAATCGGGTATAACATCGTTAGTTTCCAGTTACATTTTAACGATAGTTTTATGGTTAGAACAAACTAGTTGATTTTTCACGAGTTTCTTTTTTTTCACTTATGTACGTTACTACACTTCGATTTTTTTTATTTATATTCGAAAGGATTTGTATCACAATAATTTCAAGAACTAACTAATGATTAGGTTTCTAAATGTTTTATAGCTTAGTTGAAAGAACTTACTTACCAACATTTGTTAGTTATAGATAAACATAGAAAAGTTTTCGAATGTGAATTGTACATCGGAGCTGTCAACCTCTGACAGAACTATAATATCAGAAGGGGTGTTGTAGAGATTTTAGTAATTTTATGGTTGAATTCATGAGTAAATTGAAGCTAGATCACCATGGAAAACTTGGAAGCACTCGATGCTGGCTCAGTGGTCTAGAGGTTAAGAGCTCGCGCGCGAGACCAATAGGTCCTGGGTTTAAATCTCGCAAGACGGGATCGTGGATGTTCACTGCTGGGAGCCCAACAAAGGGACGAAACGTGCTTCCAGGTTTTTCAGGGTGATCTAGCTTCAATTGACTCATGAATTCAACTATAAAATTACAATAATTAGAATGACATTTCTATGCATTTATGTAAAGACTAACTGGGAGGGAACTGGCTTTGAAAACTAGTGCAGTTGTTAAGATAACTTGAAAATCGATTGTAAGCAATTGTAAATTTTTTTCTATCAACACAAAACAAATTAATCATTTGATTATAATGTTTAATATCTTATTAGCATAAAATATAGGTGAAGTCAACGGAAATCTTATCTTGAGAATATTAATCTGGTTAGTTCAGTTAGTCATTTAGTAAAACATAGAACCTAGAACATGTGAAAATCCGTTCAACTTTTCATACTTTATTAGAACGGTGAAATGAGATTGTCAGGATAAATCCCAGAGTAGTAGAGGCAGTGACAATATTAGTAGTTATAGAAGAATATTAGGCATCCAAGATAGAATTTGAAAAGAAAAACATAAATTAACAGAATAAAAAAGTTGAAGAATTTAGAAAATCAAAATCTAGGGGGTGAGGGGGAGACAAAAAGTGAATATGTCTAAGTCAGTGCGAACGCTTCTGAGCTATATAACTAAGGCTCTAAGACATTAGTCAAGATGATCACAGGGACTTCAACTAGTTGGCTTAATAGCCAGTGTCTTCATGGACTGTTACCATGTTTTGGTTTGGTTTCCGCTAGCTTCTTTAACCTACATCTTAATCATCCATCGTCATCTGTCGAGGTAGTCGGTCGTTAGACACATCTAATATGCGTCCCAACTACCTCAGCTATCTAATTACTTGCAAACTATTGTATTTTCATATTTTCACTAATCGCCAGTACATCCAGCAAATCAGAAATAAGTCATGAAATGATAATATTGAAATAAATATAATACCTCTATTTTAAAAGCATGTAGAAAATCATTTGATTAGTCTTTCGCCTTAAATTTAATCATTCATTTATTACTTGGTGGATTTATGTTGTCCACATATACTATATAGAACGGATCAATTTAGCTATCTGTTTGCTTACAAACTGTCTATTTTTTATATTTCTAGACCAAATTAATCTCAAAATCTTTTTTAAACTATTCTCAAACCATGTAAGAAATATGTGCCTGAGATGAAATCAGCGGTCTTGTCTTACTTGACTTAATCAATTGGCTCTTGGATTAACAGTCATTTTCTGGGTTAGATTTATTGTTATTCATCATAGAATGAATGCGCGTAATTAGTATGTTTCTTCTGTAACGCAGCAGCATTTCTGTAAATACTTTATCAGACATAAAAAGTTTTTTGGTTTTTACGGTTTTAACTTTAAAATAATTTTTATCAGATCATTTCATGTATGACATTAGAAACAATCTACAAATTAATTTACTTCATTTCAATAGGGTAGTGAGAACACAAAGATTATCAGAACTATGTGATATATTAGCACAATACATTTCAAACAATCTGATCACATATATACTTGTTAAGAACATTTATATATAAAAATAAAAGATCAACTAGACTAGAAAAGAGGGGGTAAGAGGAGACAAGGGTAATAATAATTTGAAAACATTTCGAAACCTAATCACTCTGGTTAGTAAGCTAATTCTGCCAGGGTAGGTTTAGGGTGAGAACAGACTGTTTTTGAATACACAAAGAGGGTTTGAATTTTCGTATGACTAAGGCTACAATAAACATTAATATACGCCCTTTTACACTTTTAAACAACACCATAAAAGCCGAGTGAAGATTAATCTTATGGCCTGTTTCGATTATGTGTTTGGCAATGGAGGATGATGGATGTTTATCCTTTACTCTTATCGAGTCATTTGATTATATTACTCCAGACTTTACGAAAAATAGTCTGCATATTACAATAGAATTTATTAGGTACCTTTATAATGCCTAAAAAGGAGGATTTTAGTATACAGCTCAAAGATCCAGACAAACTGAAATTTGATTAGTTAGATTACATCTCATACTGTTGTGTAATCAATTTTCTTATTGACTAACACCTTAAAATTTAAAAACGTGTGCTACATTTCTACCATTATACACATAAGGCAATTTATTTACTAACTAAAGTTGCTTCACAAATATATATTTTCATGCAAATATCTATGAATAGTAATGAGATTTTACATCTAATTATGTTTTTCACATATTACTAATCACACAAATAATCTTGTAATATTCATCATTGAATTCACTTGGTATTGTTTGTTTGAATCTTCCCATTGATGTTTAGGATTGCAATTGATCAGTCTCTTATTGATATATGTGCATACTGTGCGTATTGCCTCGATATAGCCAGTATGCACATATGCCGATAAGAGACTGACCAGTTGCAGTTCTAAACATCAATGGGAAGATTCAAGCAAACAATACTAAGTGAATTCAAACTTCACATTGCACAAGCAAGTGGCTATCAGGACTCACTAGCTGAGTGGATAACGCGATGGCGTTTGAAGCGAAAGGTACTGGGTTGGAGTCCCAGAATGAACATCAACTCTGAGATGCAGGTACATCCGGCTGACGAGTCCAAAATGGGACGAATTGCATATCCTGGATTCCACTGATAGCCACTGTACATCTTTGATTATAATATTCATCATTGTTTGCACAATTAACTTACATGTCTTAATCAAGACACTCTTAGATGGCGAAAATTTTGTCTTCTAAGTTATGTGCCTATGGAAATTTTAGTATAATGGCAATTCAGTCATAAAATGTTTCATTGATTTGAAATAATGTCGTTAACTTTAACAAATAAATAGACTACACTTTTTGAATTCACCTTCTTTACAGGTCCCAAAAAATGTAAAACTTCACTAACTTTTCAAAGATTAAATTAAACTACTTCTTATTACTGATCAATGACTGACAAGCACTTTTTATTTAAAATATTTTGTATTATCAGTAGATGATACGATGTCTGCATTTTTATTAGTTCCATAGTTTTATTTAGCATCAACTACAGTAAACAATGAACGTTCTGAGGTATGTATAAAAAAGATTAATATATTTTCAAAATTTCATTAGTCAGCTAACTGATAAACGCAGAATAAACATTTGACGAAGGTTATCATGTTCAAATATACAATAAATGGGGTGCTATCTTATAACAAAATGACACATTTTAATAATTTTGGAATTTTTCATCAGGTTATCATTAGACTCCCTCAACATTGTACACTTTTCGAACCATCAAGGTTCCAATGATCGTTTGCGATTAGTTGTAAGCATTTTTAACTGGTAGAAATATTAGTGTACTTGAGTAGGTGAGTGAACTTAAGCAGTGATACACCAAAATTGCTCAACTGTTTTTTTTTCTATGAAAGCCTAAACTGATCACTTATAACGATTTTATAGAAATGTCCAAATATGCATAATACCTACACTATTCTGGTACCCGTACGTCTGTCTAACGTAATTTGTTTTAACTGTGAGTATTTGTATGCTCTTGTCACTGACGCTCATTTATAATTGGATTTTGATGTCAAGAAATGCATATCTAACAATAACAAAAATCCCCTTTCAATAGATGTTACCATTTAGAGCGCTAAGTTTAATTATTCTAAAATTTTTTTCATATTGTAATCGAGTTGCTATCATGTAGATGATTGGTTGTCACTACTATGACCAGTTGGATGAAGTAAACAGATAATCAGTATGTGATATGGAGCAGTGGTTGTGTTAGATTTCCATTTCTTGACGAAAAATGATCACTTACCATGTATTTCATAAAGCCACATGATAGTGTTCCTCGAGATCCTAATTACTCTTGTTTTTAGTCTATGTAAATATTTATTATGAAACAGTTCCGTCTTGAATACCTAAATGGAGTACTAATGGATGCTAATTGCACACTGTGTCATTCATTCTCTTTTAGCTTATCTGTTGCTTTTTGGTTCATGATACACGATACTGACCGTATAAATAAATAAATGAATTTGAAAAACGCGGATAATGTAATTTTCTTCTTTTGCTTATTACATTGTCAATACAAATAAATATCATACTATTAACCTTAAAATTGACTGATTATTTCCTCTACTTACGATGAAAATAATAAGTAGTAGTAACAGTCAACAGACATCAGAATACTGTAGTTGTCTCAAGAATACAGCGTAATTATTTATTTTAATCAACCACTTTTGATTACGTCCTAATTTAATTGTAAATGCTAAAATCAGAATGTTTAAGATGTGTTCATCTATTATTCAATAATTGTCACTTTCCTCTCTATCTAAACTTTCAGCATAATCCATATAGAACATAATTACTTAAAAACGAAATCATGTATCATTACCTAGTTTATTAGTGGAAAAAACCATTTTTCATATGAATGTATGTTGGATAATCCAATAAAATTCTGATTGTTTGTTTTGAGTAATGAAGAAAATTTTGAAAAGCGATTTCGGTATTGATTAACCGACATTAGATGATTAAATCACTACGTAATGTTTCGTTGAAAGATTTTGGAGCTTTGTTTAATTTACAGATAATCTTCAGAAGTCAATGATTAAGAAATAATGCGGTATAGAGATTGTTATTTTATTTATACAATGTACTACTTTTTCATGACGACTCACAATATCAAATTGCAGTAACTAGATATTTTTAGTAGCCGTAAGTTGCTTATATTAAATTTTTCTCATTTGAACAGTTGGCTATCATCTTACCAACAAGTCTACGACTTGAACGAAAATATACTTGTTATGTGTTTCCATATGTTTCCGTATGTGTTTTGTTGTCTGAGTGTATTGATAGGATCAACAACGTTTCAAACTTTTATATTTCTATAAAATACAGGCTAAACACTAGCCTTATGAGTATAGCTTTAGTGAATCGTTACATTACTGAGATATTAGGAATAAATCCAGTTAATTTATCTAAAATTTAAATGACAGTATTATAGGTATTAAAATACTATAAGCTTCTAATCAAAGAAACATATTCTGTAAATTAAGCTCATTATTTACTTATCTGTCCACATTTATAAGTGTTACGTTAGAAACATCTTAGTCTTTCTTTGTAAAACAAATCGGCACTTACAGTTAGTATCCCATTCAATATGAAATAATACTTGAAGCCCGAAACAGAGAAGATCTGAAACAAACACTAATAAGTCAGTGAAGGTTTTGATGTTTTTAATCGCTCGAGAGATTCAAACCCAAGACCCATTGGTCTTGCATACTAACGCTTAACCTCTAGAACACTGAGCCGGCATCTAAAGGTAATAATGTCTAACTTTAATCACCTTTAGTTGTCTCATGAATTGAACTATTAAAATACTATGATCTCCACAAAATCCCTTTCTGAAAATAAATTATTATTTACTAATGTGACAACTTACACTAAGTTTTGATTAATTACAAAGTCGGTTTTTCATTTATTTAGTTATGATGACTGTAATCCTGTAAACAAACTTAACATTTTAAACTGAGGTATTATATGTCTATAGATGATAAAGAACCAAGCAAAAGTCTCTTTATATAATTCTGGGTTGCGTTAAATAAACTTCAGAAGATTTATAGTCCGAAAAAAACGTAAACTTGTTTTTTTTAAGAAAAGAAAGACTATTACATAACACATAGTTGACAAGTAAACAAGTTATTATTACAGAATACAGTGTTTGTAAAGTTTATTGATTTTCAGCGCAATATGCACAATATCCAACTGGCTAATAAATTATTTAAACACTATATTCATTAAAAAAAAAGCTTAGTAAAAAGAATAAAAAATAGTGTTTTACTTAATTATAATCAAATCAGTATCATGGTAATAGAAACGTTGGTATATATTAGATATTCAAATTATTATCTTCAAATTATAAGCAAACAAAAGAAAATTATCTTGTGAGATGGAATGTTTTGCATACTTTCTTAGTAACTTACTTACGCCTGTCACTCCCCATGGAGGAGAATAGACCAACCACCATCAGTTTCCATCCAACTCTGCCTTGAATAATCCTTTTCAGTTCTTACCAGTGATTATTCGTTCTTTTCGGGTCTGCATCCAATTCTCGACACAGTGCATTCTTTGGCCGCCTTTCCTGTTTACCTTAAGGATCCCATGTAAGCACTTGTCTTGTGATCCAGTTTGAGGATTTCCTCAATGTGTGTTCGATCCATTTCCAACGTCTTTTCCTAATTCCTTTTTCATCTGGAAGCTGGTTTGTCCTCTTCCACAGTAGGCTGTTGCTGATGGCATTCAGGCAACAAACATTCAGTAAATCATAAATCCGCAAGGTATTACTTGCCTTGAAATGCTTATAATTTATTTTTTAAAAAAGGATAATAAGAACTAAATTCTTATCTTCCCATTATTATCTTAGACAAAACGTTTTATATAAACTCTTTGGCTAACATGCTTCATATTGTTTCTGCCACAACGAGTAATTGGTTGATTGTAATGTATTTATTTAAACAAGTCACTCGCATATGTTGGAATGATTATTGCATATTATCAAGAAAAACGTTTAATTATTAAATTAACATTAGTCAAGCAGTAATAAGAAAATGTGTCATTTTGTTAGAAAATATAACTGTGTAATACGAGATTTCACAATCCATACAGGTCAATTTTTATTCAGTTTATAAGTTCATTCGGAATTAAAGTCAAGTAAATAAAAAGAAAATTAGGATACTTATAATAACGCCCTCAAATGCCCTGGTACGGCCGAGAGTGGGGAGAGTCCGCCCTCTCTCTCGAAATGCTGTCACATGGCCACGCGTATATAGCCTGTGCCAGCGAAGTCCTACTCACTGCATTCTCGTGGTATTACTGTTGTTTACGAAATTGAGAGGACGAAAAGCGAATGTCCGGCGCTATAACCGGGTTGGTGGAAACGGAGGGTCCCCTTAGGGGAGTTGGAAAACCCTGATTTCAAACAAATGGTGCACATGAGCTCCAGTATCCTGAGGGAACAAATGGCGTATGAATCAATCGTTGGTCACCGGCTACCATTAGACTGCATCTCATTACGATGCTCCACTGCCTTGTAGATCAGACCTCTAGGTCAAAGGCTCCAGGTGTGGCTCCCTAAGAAAACCACCTACTTCAGTTTGGGTACCTGGGCAGTATCACAGCCCTCACACAAATCGAATGAGATTTGTGTGGCGCATATATATCTGGTGCTTCCTTGTACCAATATTTATATGTTTAAATAAATGAATAAATAAACTTTTAATTACAAAAGATTGATTGAGTCGTACTCAAAGGTATAATTGAATGTCATAGAAGCACTGATATACTCATTACTTTTATGTGATTATATAATTATTGTGGTTGCTATATTTATATGTGCATATGCACTCGTATAGAAATACATATGTATAAATAATTACATAAACAAAGATTATTATTAATAATAAAAGAGATTGAAATTGTATAAAACAGTATAATTTACTGAATAAATGAATTATTCATAATGGTAATTCAATACATACAGTATTAACTAGATTTATGCTAAGATTATCAATATCTATGATTGATGAACTCCCTTATTCTTTTTAGTCACATGGTAATATATTTATGGGAAAAAAAATCAAAATTAATGGGGCAGAATAAGGATTTCATTATAAACTGAATCATATAAATTTAGCAAACATGAGAACGCGTGGATGTGAGTAATTTCGTAATCTAATGAATTGACATTGATTATTAATGTAAATGTCAGAATAGCAAAGAATCGATAATAGCGAAACGTGTACATTCTCTAATCTGTAAAATTTAAAGATCCTACATTAAATGCATTATTTAAATATCTTATTTGAGTCGTCCTTTATATACCCCATCATTCCTCCAATCATGTTGTTGTTCTGATTGTTTCCAGTTTTCCTTCCTCTTCTGATTATTTCAATCTTCTACTAGTAAGCATTCCAGTTCCAATTTCTGCCATACACTATCTTTGCCTGTCCGCATAAGTAGAGTATACTACAAACTGATTCTCATAATAATTTTTGGCTTTTAAATCTAAACTAAACTAAACATTCAATTTTTTTTTTCAGATTTCGTAAAGTTATTTTCCTACGTAGATTAATTTTCGCAAAAGTATTTACTTTCGAAAGAAGAATTTTATCAATTATTATAACGAGAAACGAGGATCTATGAACCTAACTGTCTGATCATTTCAGTCTATTTTTATTACTTCACATATATTAAAGTTGATAAAATCAATGATATGCGATATATTGTCTTAAATTTAATGTTATAATCTATGCTATCATTCGATCTGGAAATGAAGACATGGAACATTTTTACCCATATATCTTCTACTATAAAGAGTTATCATGTTCTTCTTGGAAGTTTTTATAAGATTAGATTATGGTCAAGAAACGTCGTTACAAAAACTAAATACTCTGTAAGACTGGTGAAATATTCACTTTTAATAGTGTTCTTACAATAAACGTATTTGTACGTATTTCAGTTCTGAACAAATTTTTAAACAATGTGGACTATTCGTTAAGTTATTTTAAACCGTTAGAAGGGGATGCTTACAAATGCATCCTTGCCGCTATCATACATTTTCAATACAGTCATTGAGTTGAAAATATTGTCTATATGTTCCATGAAATCATAATTCAGTGTATACATTCATTCACCTTTCTAATGAATATTAATCAAAATTATGTTTAACGTTATGAAGCGAACTAATCAGTCGTCGATATGTACTGCTGAGGAGTCCCATACTGGGAAAAAAATCGCTATCCTGTGTTTCCAGGTTTTCAATGATGGTCTAACATTGATTGTTTCATATTCTGAATAAAAACTCTTAGATTTTTAATCAACACACTGATCAATTTCTGTAGGGCTCTATGAAAAGTGTAATCGATTAGTAGGTTTTTCATCTGGGTTTAGGTGTAGTTAAACTAACGAAAATTTCGATGAACATTAATTCTTTTGTTTTAACAGTAGATAATTTATTGTTTGCATGAGAATAACTTAACACGACTTTATTTATAAAATAATAATGTTAGAGAGTCTGTTTAAAAACATGAAAAGATTCCTTCCGGAATGATTACAAAAAAAATATAAAAAACTTAAAAAAGTTAAGAGCTTATCGATTAGCATTAATTTTTATTGCGGACGATAGAATTCAGAGGAAATGCTTCTTTTATTTTTGTTCAATGTACAGGATGTACACGATAGAAGCAAAGAACATAGTCAAAAAATAGCTTGAAAATATTGCAAAAATCCTTAATAACCATTCATAGAAGCAAACGAATTTTTGTAATACAGAAGGATACTCATTGTATCTTTTATGATTATTAACAGTAATTAAATCTTCAAGTTAGATGAATCTAAAGTCAGATAAAATCACTGTCGATATAATTCAGAATTTTACTAGTACAAAACATACGTTTCTCCACTTTCATGATATCGGCATAACACACGAACGATTAAGTTTTAAAACTAAGAAGAGGAAAATACATCCAGCTGTGTATAGCTCTGCAATTATTTTCCATTAACAAGATATTCTAGAGCATCAATTTACTAATAAACCTAATAATCTCACTTAGAATGTCATCATTTAACTAAAATGAACTAAGTTTCTTGATTTTCTCATTTATCTAAATATGATCCATTACTGAAACGTTGTTATATTTCTAATTATAACATTTTAAAATCGACATGAATGGCTTGCTTATAATAGAGTCTTGTATCTTTATTGCAGAACTGGGTTTCTCTTTGACCATTTAAATGCATTCGATATATATATATATATATATATATATATATATATATATATATATAAGATTCAAACCAAAATCAATATTTTGATGTAATTTCGGTGAAACAAAAGTATTGAAGTTCAATTATAAATGTAATAAATAGTCTTGAGTAAAGAAAAAAAAACGTTAAACGGATAAGTCGCAACCGAATAAGTAAATTATATTCTTGATTTCAGTTATAGTTAAAATAAATTTCATGACTCATAAGGGTCTATTGTGGTGTGGTCTACTTATATCCTCATAAGTAATATATGGTGATGGTCAGACATAGAATGTATTTTGGCAGACGACCGATAAGGAAAGAACTGAAATGAAGCGTTATTGGTAGGAACATGCATAAACAATAAAATTAGAGAAGATGGGTTGCTACTTACAGAAGGAACAGTGAAGATTGAGACAGTTGACTGTTATTTTGCAAATTAACTGTTTGCTGTATGGTTATCAGATCTTAGTAAGATAGTTTGTTATTTGCGCTTAAATACATTTGATTGTCCCCACTCGTGTTCTGTTCACTACACTATCTGCTAAATTATAACAGAATTTATACAACTTCTCATGCTATTACATGGAAATTTAAATCAAATAATTATTACTGTGAATTTTGTTTCAGTTAACTGTTGAATTCGAAATAAGTGCGGTAACTTATCATAGAAGTAAAACGTGATTGCATATATTCAATTCACATGAAATACGTTATAGGCAAAAATGAATAATTGTCGTTGAGTAAAAATGACTTTGTCAAACAGAGCAACAGTTTTATTGTTTTTCATCTCTCTATTCTATATTGTATATTGTTGACACGTAATCAATTTTAATAATTTCATTACCCTAGGCAAGTCACTTTTAATGATTCAACTGCAATTTACTTTATGTGAAGAGAATTAGCTACGTCCATTTTGGTTCTTAAAGGCTTCTTGTTCACCAACACAGACCAATTGTCAATAAAGGAAATATTTAACTTAAAATAATGTAGGAAGATGTTTAACACTGTGAATTTTCATGAACAAAAATGTTAAGTTTATGTTATGAGTTCACCGGCGCTAACTTCCTTTATCCATATTAAGATGGTGGTTTGAGGTGGTCAACAGGAAACCCTGGACCCGAGTTTCGTGCTACTTGACACTCGTCAGTAAGGTGTACCTGTAATCTTGAGGGAACTGGTGCTCCCTGGCGGATTCAATCCCGTGTCACCCCGCTTCACAGTCAGAGACGTTACCACTGAGCTATCCGGGCCGCGACCAACCTCCTGATCGATAGCATTCGATCTGCACTAAGAAGGACTTGACACACATGACATTGATCATCACCCGGTGATCAATCAATTGTGTTCATTAAAACCATTAAGACAACAGTTGAACATTGATAGTATTAATTAGAGAATTTACTTTTCCAATTATTCCCTAACTGCATGCTTGTCATCTTTTGACATCATTAGTTTGAATCTGTCATGTTTTCTAGTTAAGCGTCATTTAAAAAGACGATTGTTTATTTTTTGTTTTACATGTGAATAATTTAGTAGCTTCTTATGGGTTTTTTAAAATTTGAGATAAACCATTAGTGTCTATTTGAACTACAGAAAACCAACAATTTCCATTCCTATTTGGTTAACTGGATCGTGAAAATAAAAGTTTGAACATTAGCTGATAAAAAGAGGAAATCCTCTGGACAGAACTACCAATAATAAAACATAACTTACTTACTTACTTACGCCTGTTACTCCTAATGGAGCATAGGCCGCCGACCAGCATATTTTTTCTGGTTAGCGTTTTTTTAGCGAGTTGGTTTTCTACGGGACGGGGTCGCTAACCCCATGCCCAACCCTCCTCCTTTACCCGTGCTTGGGACCGGCAGTAACCCCCGGAGGAGCTACAGGCGGAGTTAATAAAACATAACATTCCAGTATTATTAGAAATATTCCACAAATACTATCACTAGCAAACAGCTAAAATGGTTTTATTTTCAATTTCATTCAAGTGTCATCCCAACTATCGACTAAAATCAATGAGTTACAAGTTCTGATGAAGAAGTTCATCAATGTTTCACAAAATTAGGGCATTTTAATCCTTATGTTTAACAATTTCAAATTTACTTACCTCACAATTAATATCCCGTTAAATATAATGGAATATTTATATAATTATCCTTAGCTGCCCTAAGGATAAACAGTCAGTAAAAAAATTCTCACCTACTTTTAAGGATTCAATTAAAACGGTTGTTAGTAATGTCTGTTTTTCTGTTTAAATTATTCTTAAACTTTAGGATTCTTTGAAATTTTATTTCAGTTAATTTATGAATATAATTTAGATGTTAAAACTTATGAGATCAAGGTATTCAACTCAGTTACTATTGACATTTCAATTTATGAACAATAGTAATAATAATACTAAAAACTTCAGGATATTTAGCTTGTCGATTACAATTAAAAATTATCCCATTTATAAAAATAGCAATATTCTATAGGAATCCAAATATTACTGTAATTAGGAAATTAAACATTTTGTCTTCATATTTTCTCTGAGAGATATTCATTAGATTTGTAAATCAATGAATTCATCAATAAGTAGCAAAGTGGAAAAATTCAACCTAATTAATAACCACACCCTATACTGAACTAAGCACAATTATCAGAAGGGAGTTTTGTGGAGATTTTAGTAACTCTATATAGCTGAAATCATGAGTCAATTGAAGCTAGACCATCATAGAAAACCTGGAAGCACTGGACAGACGTTTTGTCCTATTGTGATACTCCTCAGCAGTGCTAGCTTCAATTGGCTCATGGTTTCAACTATATAAAATTACTAAAATCTCCACAAAACCCCCTTCTGATAATGATCATATGTTCACTAGCGACTGGCTTCAAAACATATTTCCTGAAGTTCTAATGAGAAGCAGTAACCTGTGGAGTCCCACCAGGTCTGTTGTGAGATATCAACTCACTGAAGACGTTGGTGAATGGTTGCTCAACTTTGTGTATTGGTTGATGCTATACATTAACACCGTTGGATGCCAGCTCAGTGGTCTAGAGGTTAAGCTCACGCGCGCGAGACTGATACGTCCTGGGTTTAAATCTCGCGAGGCGGGATCGTGGATGCGCATTACTGAGGAGTCCCACAATAGGACGAAACGGCCGTCCAGTGCTTCCAGGTTTTCTATGGTGATTTAGCTTCAAGTGACTCATGATTTCAACTATGAAAATACTAAATTCTCCACAAAAACCCCTTCTGAACTAACATATTTGTATAAAGGTTTACTCTTGATCACATGATAGCCTACGCACATCTCTCTCTAGCCCAAGTTTTGATAGCTTAAATATCGCTCGATGAATCATTATTCTTTTCCTCACGTATATATGTACTCGAGTCCTATTATTAACCTTTGTCTGTCCAAGCTGCACCTTGATTTGGCTTGACCATAAATTCGCCTCTGTATTTGCTCATATACACACATTCGTCTCTCTGTTACAAATTTGCTCGGTGTGCTTCAGATTTGTTATCCGCGCTATCTGCTAATAAACTCTAGTAGCCGCTTCTCTTTACCTTCTGATTTCCAACACCGTTCAGGTATATATAATAACGATTATCAAGGTGATTGATTAACGAAGCTAAACCACTGCAATTCATCATTCATTTAATGGATCGTTTCAATATATATTAATTACCTATTGTTTTGTTGGATTAGAAAAAGTGTTGATGAAAATTTCGATCGATCGATAGCTTGAAATCATATGAAAAAGTTATCTGTTATTATCGTCAGAGCACTCAACCGATAGACCACTGAGCCGGCATCCAACAGTGTTATGATAATGATCATAATAGTATAACAAAATAAACAATTTGCTACTGCTCGAACAACATCTTCTGTTAACTTAATAATAGGGCTTAACAAAATTTAACCGTAATCGGAATTGATTATGAGAAAGTTGCTATAGTATCATATATCTTTTATAGAGGCCATAATCCATTTCGACCCAGTTAACCATTGTTGAAATGAATAGCCATAACAAAACACCGAATTCTTTGAAGCATTCAAACAAAAATCAGGGAGAGTTAAACATTAACAGACATCTAGTTCAATGTTTAATGATGACTCAGTGATTTAATTAGTTATATATATGACTCAGTGATTTAATTAGTTATATATATATATATATATATATATATATATATATATATATGCTCCATTGGGAGTAACAGGCGTAAGTAAGTAATATTCAAGCGATGAAGTGAATTCAGATTACTTTGACTATCATCGACTACCAAACAATACTAGCAAAAGACAGTTCATCATTGAATAATATACCACCAACGAGATAATTTAATTTTAAAGACAGTGCAGTTAGTCCATCGTCTATCAATTACAAACGTATACGTCTAGACTTGTGATCAAAATGTTCCTAAATCCAAGTTAAAATAGAGTAACTGTGAGTCTATCATTAAGATAAAATTATCTGTTCTATTCACTTGTTTAATATCAGAGTAAAATTAAAACTTCGTTGAATTGAGGGAGTTGATTTGTCATTTCTCAAACTTTACGATAGCTATTAACAATGGTGAAATAAGGCTAAATCATTCAAATAACTTGACATATTTTAGTCAACAGTGAGATTCTTTCTAATATTATTCATATTTCTTCATACAGTGCTCAGGTTGTATCTTCTATTCGAGAATCATTTAAATAGCTTTTGTTGAACTATCATACGATGAGTTTTGTGTACGATTATTTAAAAGTTTTTATATACATCTGACATCAAGAAATATTCTCCCTTATAGTTGTTGATATACCACTTTGATGAAGCTTGATATTTATCTTGAAATTTCTATCTAAATGATTGAACTAACCAAGCTGGTTATCTCAGAGTATTTTGTTTTGACTGACAAACTTAGATACATAAACTACTTGAAATAAACAATTGGAAAGTTTACTTGCCTATTATTAATTGTGATAATTAAAATGAAACTCCCAGTACTTCACAAGTTTTTTTTGTTTTACTACTGATATTCTCTATCTACAATATTTTCAATGTCAAAAACGGATGTTCAGTAATTCTGTTTAGTTATGTGGATGCTATTCCTTTAAATGACTTCTCTACAAGTCAACTTCGTATCTTTATGTCAATATTCTTTTCTTTTCTTTTTTTCTCTCCAGTATCATATGACTTATTACATATAAAAAGAAAAAAAAGATTTTTATTTATCAAACTGATCATAAATAACATGTACAGAAATGATTCAAGTTTTATTAATGAAAATCTGTCCAAATTTATTTATCATAAGGTACTCGTGCATTTCGAACAGATTATCAAGTAACTGGTGAGATTCAGTTATGTTACTTAACAATTAAAATCAAGATGGCCTTTGTCAACTGATCTTTTGTGATAAGGTCTTGATAATTTTGTCACCATATACAACAACCGCTTGACTAAGTGAGTGATAAAATTTCGAAACAGTAATAGAAATTTTAAAAATCCCTATATTGTATATTAAAACAACATATATGAGCGAACAATATTGTTTTTAATTAGATCCTCATCAGGCTTTACTCTAAGATACAGTAATATTGATATGTATATACAAAATTAGTAAACCAATCAAAGCTGTTTACGAGTCAATGACAACAGTGTAATAGATTACATAACTAAACATAATCAGTAAAAAGTATAAATTGATAATGTGATGAAAGGTTTACTAGTTGTGGGATATGAATAACAAAGGCTTCACTTAGTGTTTCTAATACTAGCTGACAACAACTTCATGGTTTTAATAAAATTTGACTCAATAATTAAAGTTGTTATTAATAAAGAGACCAATAAGTTTATGCTTATGTACGTTTGTAAAACAGAATACTAATTTTCAGTGCACTCCAGTTTATATTGAATGCCATGTTAATGTCAATCATTTATAAAGACATTTTATGATTAAACTAAATAAAATATAACTTTCTATTTATTGACTTGAATAATTCTTGTCATCTTCGGAAAAAAACAATTAAAATTACGTCATTACCATAGCATTTAGATAATAGATACTGATTAACAGAAAAGTGATGTATGTAATAAACCAGATTCATAAGTCTTTGACATAAGTTAAGCATCCTTACATGATAATCCTGATAATGAAGTTACATTACATTGATGTAGACTGTATACCTTGTAGGAAAGTTAAACAACTGACAAATCTAA
The DNA here is from genome assembly GCF_000237925.1 of Schistosoma mansoni. Lineage (NCBI taxonomy): Eukaryota > Metazoa > Platyhelminthes > Trematoda > Strigeidida > Schistosomatidae > Schistosoma > Schistosoma mansoni. Next base: position 529,108 of record NW_017386053.1, read on the forward strand.
ACTAGGTGTATGTAGAGAAGAAAATTATTTTCCTAGAAACATTAAGAGACAATCAAAAATCATTATTAATCTAATTAACTGGAAAACAATACGCAACGATTGATAAAATTCAAGTGTTCCATAGATATTGACAAAACAACTTCATAAATTCAATCTATTTCAAGTGAAATAAACATCTTTCTGACTTGATTTTGAGATTGGAAAAAGAAAATATAATGAATGAAGATTTTTTTTATTTCCAAAGTTTTTATTTACTTTATTCATGAATAAATGAAAATAAACATAACTCTTTTGAATCGCTTCTATTTTGGAAGAGAGAAAAAAAAACAAGTTTTTTAATATCACATAAAATCTAATACATATGAATGAACTTTTATTGTTTGGATTGATAAGATTTACCGATTTGAATGATATTAATCAAGTAGCCTTTTACTTATTCTAGTGGAATTATTAAATACTAGTTCATAATTATTTGTGCAAATAATTATTATATCTTATTTATTTAACCGGTTTTATTGAGCGGAAAATAATTTTTTACTATAGAATAGATGCATTTGTGACGGATAGTAGAATCCAGGACTCATATTTTGTCCCATCTGATTCTCATTAGTTGGATGTACCTACATACGTGTAGATGAGTAAATCGTTAGTAGAAGAATAGGGTATTTTTCGTTTCAAACACTCAGATCTTTTTCCACTGTGCTACTGGCTTCAACTGGTGATTAGCTTTTGAAACGGGTATTATGTTTACATCATCTAAATCCCTATGTGAAAATCAACACTAGGATACAGATGCATACAGCCGACGAGTTGAAAACAGGATGAAACATGAGTCATGGATCACACTGGAAACCAATCCATTTATTATTGTAAAGAAATTTGTGAAAAATGGGTACATCAAGGTAGTATACACAAATACCAACAAAGGCTGATCAAAATTCAGTTAAAATTATTAACGACGGAATGATGCAAAATAAGTTTTAATAAATATAAATTTTTATTACTTATTCGGTTATATTTTGTGAGGATCAATTTTGTTTAAAGCCTGAAATAACGGAATTAAACTAAATGAAGCGAAACTAGTACAACTCCCGAAGATTGCAACTGGAAGCCAGTAACAAGTATGTAATGTGAAAAATTTAAGAACGAATGGTTTCCATATATCTCAAATTTACAGTAACTAAATATGTTCATGTTTGTACAGTTTCATTCATTCCTACCTAAGAATAAAATAGGTCATTTTCAAATATATACTATTCGACAAAGTAATGTTTACTGCCACACTAACAATGTCTAATTGTACAAATTAGGTCACCAACTGTGAACTGCTATATTCAGGTACCTAGCAAACTTGAAGTTATTGATGTTCCTGTATATAAGAACATTGAAAACTTCTTCATCTTGTATTCATTATGTGAACATGGGGATACAACGTTCTTTATGATACTAATCGTACAAGATTTATTATCTCCAATATTTTAACTATTTTGATGATTTTTTTCGAACTAAACAGTATTACTGGCTAAATATAAGTAGCATGAATTCAATATGATAATATTTCATGCAAATTTATCAATAATTTTGATCAACGTTATTAACATGATAGATTTGTTAATTTCAGAATCAGTTTAACTTGGGATAGTTGATTTTCATTTACCAGAAACATTTAATAGATCCTAATCAACAAAAAAAATGTAACTAACACATAAATACAACAGTAATAGGTAGAGTAAGGAAATTAGAATATTTTTTTCTAAATTTAATATATTTATCGATATTTTATTCAATCTCATATCACTAGGCTGAATGGTTCCATAAATAAATTTCCGACACTTGTTAAAATTTACTACTTATACTACAGTTACAACTACTTGTTATAGACAGAGAAAAGTGGAACGTACGTATCTAGAACATGAAAAGTAACAGTCCTAAAATAGAAGAGAACAACAAAAATGGGTTACAAATCACAATACGGAAATATAAAAATTGCTAAATCCTTTAAATAATGTGCTTTTCTAAGCTAAAGAAGGACAGAAAAAGCATTAACTGAACAAGTTATCATCATTAACCTACAATACTCAAGAAAATCTCTCAAAGTCAAAATATTTTCTGTCCTTCGAATAATGAATGAAATTTGTTTGAGCGTAAATAAAATCCAGTACTTAAGAATATATGAATAAGAATAAATTAAAATAAACGTCAATAACTACGATAAGGAAATAATGTTACGATCAAGTGAATGCACAGATGGGTTCAGAATCAAATGAAATCGGAACGAAACGGAGCAAGGCATATATATATATATATATATATATATATATATATATATATAATGACTAGTTTCGAAAGATAATTCTCGGACTTCTAATGAGAAACAGTGACCAGTGGAGCAAACCCGTATCACGTAGAGACCGGTATCTATTTTAGACAATGGAAAATAGTCACGCAATATCGTGAATTGGTTGAAGTTAGACATTAATACCGTTGGACCCCGGCTCAGTGGTTTGGAGGTTAAGCGTTCGCGTGTGAGACCTATGGTCCTGGGTTCAAGTCTCGAGTGAATGTGCATTGCTGAGGAGTCCGATATCAGGAAGAAACGGAAGTTCAGTGCTTCCAGGTTTTCAATGGTGGTCTAATATTGATCGATTCATGATCTCATTTAAAAATTAAGTCGATTTTTCTATCTTTATTATAAAGTGAAACAAGTTTCAAAAATGATTGGTTGGAGTTTAATCGATTTGAATAAATCTCGACTATTATGTTCAATCATGTTGTAAAATATTTACAACAATTAACTGACTATTGTGTTTTAATTAAAATTAACTGACATACGCAGTTCAAGCGAAGTAATTTTATTGAATTTTTATATTTCTGTCTGTCATTCAATTTTCGTTTTAAACTAAACAGAAAAAACATTTAAATTATTTTAGTATTGTCTATTTAAATCTTCCCATCGATGTTTAAGACTGCATTTGATCAGTCTCCTATTGGCAGATGTGCATACTGTGCGTATGGCCTCGATATTGCTTAATTCACAATCTTTATAAGCAAAGAAGGGTAGTGGCTAGCAGTGGAATCTAGGACGCGCATTTCGTACTATTCGTCAGTTGAATGTACCTGCATCTGAGTTAATGTTCACTCCATTATTCGAACTCTGTATCTTTCGTTTCAAACGCCATCGCGTTATCTACTTATCTACTGAGTCCTGAAAGCCATTTCACTTCATTGCACGTGCATGTGACTTTTAGGACTCAGTAGCTAAGTAGATAACGCGATAACGTTTGAAGCGAACAGTATTGGGTATAAGTCCTAGAGTGAATACCAACTCTAAGATGCAGGTACATCCAGCTGACGAGTCAAAAATGTGACGAAACACGCGTCCTGCATTCCACTGCTAGCCACTATCCATCTTACCTTACAAAACACATTTAATTAGCGTTCGCTAAATGAATATCAGTTTGTGCATTTATGTAATTAGTAACTTAAATACTGTTGCATTTCAACTCATATTTTAAAAACACTTTAGATCTTGAATTATATTCATAAATCACTGAACATCACGTGATCATTTCAATAAGTATTCATCAAAATTATTCACTATCACATACCTAGATTGAGGCAACTTATTTAAATTATTACGCTGATTGAAAAATGATTTTAACGATGTGAAATACCAAAAGAAAGATATTGACACTGATAAGTTTTTACTCCCCTATTGTTCATCTGTAGCATATTTTTACGATTTAAAGATTGCGTGCTAATTTTCCTTAAAGAACTACTATGGAACTAAGTTTCTAAATATTTGGATACATAAATTACTTGCCAACTTTGTTATAATTGTTGACAATAGTAGCTTAAGTATAGCTTTGTCTGAGAATTAATATAATAACTCATTGTAAGTGTCATTGCCAAGACTTGACTTGATAATTTCAAATAAATTGGGTAGATTTTTTATAAATAAAAATAATATATTTGTAATATCCTAATGACTAGGAAAATTAAGTTTTCGTGACTCAATGTAAGCCACTTCTTGAGAGAACAAACAACCAAATTGAATTAACTCGGGTTAATTTTAATGAGGATAATTCGTCACATTATCACTTTAAAAAAATCTGTAATCAACTGTACTTTGAAGGCATAATTCAACCACAGTGTGTAAAAATAAATTACTGGGTTCGCTAGATGAATAGCTCTAATCTAAAAAATAACAAGTTAGTTTCAACATTTAAATGCTCCTAATTTTATTACTTTTACAAATACGTTCATTCAATAAGCCATTGATTTAACGAAAAATTTTAATACAGAGAGTAGTTAGATCCTATTCTTCAAAGACTGGAAGTATCAATCTTTTGATTGCCTAAAGATAAACTCAACAAAATTACTTACGCCTATTACCCCTCGTGGAGAAGCACAGACCGCTTACCAGCAGTCTCCATTCAACTCTACCCTGGGAAATCTTTTCCGGTTCTTTCAGTGGCTATTCATCCTTCTCATGCTTCCAATTTTCGATGCAGTATGTTCTTTGGTCGTCCACTTTTCCATTCCCCTTCAAGATTCCAAGTTAGGGCTTGTCTCGTGATGTTGTTTGATGATTTCTTCAATGTGTGTCCTATCCTCTTCCAACGTCTTTTCCTAATTACCTTTTATCTGGAAGTTGGTATGTTCTCTCCATTAGTAGGCTGTTGCTGATGCTCTCCACTCAATGAACATTCAGTATCTTACGTAGACAATTGTTTATAAATACTTGTACATTTTTGATTATGGTTGTAGTAGTTATACAAGTTTTAGCTCCATACAATAAAACTGTTTTGACGTTCGTATTAAAAATTCTGACTGTGATGTAGACCAACAGTTATTTTGAGTCCCATATGTTCTTCAACTGTAAGATTATTATCCTTGCTTTGCCAATGTTCCCCTTTACGTCTGCATAAGATCCTCCATGTTCATCGATGATGCTACCCAGATACGTGAGTTTCCACTCATTCCAGAGTTCCCCCAGCAAGTGTGATTGGGTTGGTGTTCTCTGCATTGTATTTGAGGACGTTGCTTTTTCCTTTGTGTATGTTGAGGTTTACTGATGCAGAAGCTGCTGCTACACTGTTTTTCTTGACCTGAATTTGTTGGTATGTGTGGGATAGACTGGCCAGGTCATCTGCAAGGTCCAAATCGCCTAGTTGCATCCAACCTGTTCATTGTATCCCGTGCTTCTCCTAAGACGTTGAAGTCTTCATAATCCAGTCAACCACCAGAAGAAAGAGAAGAGACGAGAGTAGGCAGCCTTGTCTGACTCCGATCCTTACTTGGAATGCACCTGTCAGCTATCCTCCATGCATGACTTTTCGCTGTAGTCTGTCGTATGAATTCCGGATGATGCTGACGATTTGGTCAGGTAAACCATAGTGTCGAAGAAGTTCCCATAAGGTTCTTTTATCCACACTCAAATGCTTTCTCATATTAAAGGAAGTTGATGTGTAGTAGTGAGTTTCATTCAATTGAATGTCCAAAGGTGATCCGTAGTGTCTCAATTTGGTCTGTGAACGACTGATTGTTACGGAGTCCGGTCTGTTGATCTCGAAGTTGGACATCTACTAAGTCTTTCATCCTGTTTTGCAACACCCTGTTGAAAACGTTTCCTGATTCTGACAGTAGTATGATGCCTCTGTAGTTCTCCAATTTGATCAGATCCCCTTTCCTCTGTATATTGATGAGGTGTCTTTTTTCAGTCCTTTGGCACTTGTTCTTCCTTCTAAAGCCTTCTGAATGGATTGGGAGCATGTTTGCAGTTTCTTCTGTGTCTGACGTCAGCGCTTCGGCTGGTATATTTTCAGGTTCTGCTGCTTTGATTTGTATTGATTTGACTGATGGTCATCCTGATTTCTTCGATCGTTGGTAGAGCGACATCTATAGGAAGGTTTAGATGTGCTGCTTCGATGCTCGGTGGATCAAATAGAGCTGACTAATTCAAGAGTCCCTCAAACTGTTCTACCCATCTGTCCTTGAATCTCAGTGATTGGCTTGCTTTCTTTGTCATTGACCGGCCTCTCTGGTTTACAATATTTCCCTGCTAGTTTTTTGTTACGTTATATAGTTGCCTTATATTTCCTTCTCTTGCATCATTATCCGCTGTCGTTGCTAGGTCTTTCACGTGTCCCTGCTTGTCGGCTCTAATGTTCCTGTTCACTTGCTTGTTTGTTTCTGTGTATCCAGGTTGTGCCTTAAATTTCTCTGTTCTTATTTAGCCATTGTCGATTGCTGTCTCCCCGTTCTTCCTTTCTTAAATCTTGTCCAGGGTTTCGATAGAGATTCATTCCTGATGATGCTTCTTGCGGCCCAGAACCTCCTAACACGTCGAATTTAGTGTTATGACTTGTAGTCGGTTATTCTATCACGTGTTTGATTCGCCAATCAGAACACGACTTATACAATCCATACATTGTGCCACAACAATGACGTATTGACCAGTATGACCACCTAGCGTCCTTTTTGGTCCTTCTTCTGCCTAGCTATGCCTTTTGAGTCCAGAAAATCAATGTTAGCTTTTACTGTATTAATCATTTATTTCAGACATACATGGTTTATATACAACCAAACCAGACCGCATCATACCATAAAATAAATATAAAAATTGTACAGGATCAAGCCAAAAAGTAGCTGAGATTGTGAGAGATAACATTTGTAATGATTCATTCCTTCTTTGTTTTGAAAGATGATTTGATGATCCTGGATCCGTGGGATTCCATCTAATAAGCGCGTTTCCTGCTTCCTTGGACAGCGTCAGATCAACTCCCTGAGTGTGCGAAGCACTTTCTTCATCGTGACTAGAGTAGAACAGCATCTCTCCCGTACCTATCCACTGCTGTTCTGCTTAGGTCTGATAGGTTTCGGTGATTCCGAGAACCGCCAAGTTGTATCTCCTTATTTCTGTTGCTGTTTGACTAGTCTTCCTGCTCCCCTACATTGTCCGGACATTCCATGTACCTATATTATTTGTTGCTTTGGTTTTTAAAAGAAGCATGACTTCCAAAGAATGTAGGCTTTCATCATGAGGCGTCATAATTCTTCCTCGAACTCCAGAGACAGAGTTTAAATTGGCTCAATTTGTTTAGTCTGGTTAGAAATTTTTTTAGCAAGATGTTTTTCTACGGGATGAGATTGCCGATCCAACGCCCAACCCTCCTCCTTTACCCGGGCCTGGGACGCTTCAAGTATAGTTTTACGATCACAGAAAACTTATGATTTTAAAGCCAAAATTATTTCATTGGTTCTCTTATCAACTCATATCTTCGTCAAACTGAAACTACTGTTTATAAATGACTGTTAGTTCACCTTATGAATCCATCATCTTGTCTTCATGAAATCTCTGTAATAGTTTTTCGCAAGTAATCCTCAATTGCATCGTAGTAGATAAGTTAGACTTGATTTATCTAAGCAAAGTAATATTCTAATCATGATTCGTAAAACAAAACGTTGTATACATGATAGAGTTAATTAAGAATCTTTAATGAATTAAAATATGGATTTTCTATTCTTGGAATTTGAAGAATTTTCAGATGAAACATGTTCTATTCTCTCCAGACAATTTATAACCAACATTTAGTTCCTATTTTTTGATTATAAATGTATCATCATAAACTTAATTTATACATACATAAACAAAAGCAATGAGATCTCATCTCATTAAATCGATTGAAGAAAGAACTTTTTTTTTAGTTTGATTATTCTATATAATAAAGTATTTTCTTTCTTCTCAAATGACCTTACATTGAACTCGATTTTGTCAACTACATTATATCTACATAGAACTTTGTTATTTAAAAGAAAGATTACATTATAAACAAATAGTGATTGGAATGATCATGTTTGTCAATATCGATAAAAAGAGGACAAGTTCATTGAAAAAAAGGTGAATTCTTGAAATGTAGGTAAAGTTGTTATACTCTCTCTTAGTTTAAACGTGACTAAAAGAACTGATTAACAATAGTAATATAAAAGTTGAAAGCAATAATATACAGAATATACTTTACAACTTCCATGTAGTCCTTATAGTCCATATATTTTAAAGGAAACTAACACATCCTAACACATTGATGGGAAGATTCAAACAAACAATACTAAATGAATTGAAACTATAAAAGGTTCACGTAGAAGAGTTTTTTTTTTCACTAAACCCAGTTTCATCATATCGTTTTTTATATTTTTCTAATCGAATCTTCCGAAACCATTCTGCTTTCTAATTATCTTAGATTTTAATTAAATCCAGAGGCTTAGTTAAAAGAACTACAGTGAATACACGAATGAACAGACCTCAGACAAGAAATTTATATGAAGCTCCAACAGAGATGATTTTGCAAAAACACTTTATCAAACATTAACTAAATTTAATCTAAGCCATAATTAAAGAATTCAGTTACGCTTCATGAAAAAGCTTAAAATTATACAAGATAATAAACTGAAATTAAAAATTACATTATTTATTAAAAGAATCACATTACGACTTTGATCGAGGCACCAATATAGTTTCCTAACACACTTGTCTCCCTGAATATATAATTAGTTATTTCATTCAAGCATAATTAAATATTGTATGATTCTATCGAAAATTAAAATCGATCACTTAGTTTACAATGTCTCTTTATTTATAAATCTTAAACTAAACTTAATACAAAAGGTTTAATTGTTCACCTTGAACATAGTGAAATCTAAACGGTAAGACAACAACAAATGATAGCACACCAGAAGTAAACAACTAGACAATAATTCCTAATGTTTCATGAAAACAAGAAAAATACGTCAAGAACAAGACTTTCATCATCTTGGGATCATTAGTTAGCAGGCCAATTTCAGTTCACGTTTATATCATAAAATACTCGAGGTCGTTAAGTGATTTCGGAACAAAATCTTACAATTCATTTTGTATTGTTTGTTAGTATTTTCTCATTAATGTTTAGGAATGTAAATGATCGAGCCTTGGAGTGAAAATCAACTCTGGGATGCAGTACACGTGGCTGATGAGTCTCGAGTAGGACAAAACGCGTGTCCTGAATTCCACTGCTAGCAAATGTAATCAATACATAAATTTTTGTGATTAACAGTCATATGAAACATAATTATTGGTAATTTGTTTAAAATACCACAAAGTCAAAATGCATAAAATCCAGTTTTTTAACAATCCAGTATTTCTTTTTAAGTTAGCTACGTAGTAACTAATTCTAAAAAAATATAGCTCAACCTCCAAAAAATCAGGCTATCTAACTTTAACAATAACCGTTTTATTTTATTCCCTCACTAAATATGAATTAATGAACTTGTTATAAATTCAAGTACCCTTAATAATTTTTTCGCCCCTCTTTGTTCTGTATATCTTAGCAGAAGTATATCATTCAAGACTGATTTCCGTTTTAACTCTCATTGATTTATATATGATAATAATGTCTGATTAAATGAAGCTAATAACGCAATAAACTGACTACCATACTGAATTTTTAGAGGTTAATTTCATTTTAAATAAAGTTCTATTAATACTACTACTACTTAAAATCTTGTAATTTGTTGTTTTTTTCTGAATGTGATTGATTATCGTTAGAAATTTATAGTTGTAATGTCTTAACAGTTTTTCTATATACTAAAAATAATTTACAGGTGCTTCACACAGCCCACAGTATGACATTTTTCATGCTGGTGGCTATGCATCACCCGCTGTTGATGCATTATGCACTACAAGTGATGTATCCAAACTGGAAAGTGAATTTCGTAATCAAGCAGGTGAAAATATATTAACTGTTATACGTACAAGAGGAATTGATTCTATGGCTCCACCTGAACAAAGGTATGATATTCCAATTATTTAGTCTTTCCAGCTTTTAAACATAAAACAAATTCTCTTGTGAATTTCTAATATTCCTGGATGTTTAAGGAACACGAAATCAACTTCAATATACATGAAGAAGATTTAAATGAAGCTAATTTTTCTAAGTTAACTAATTCAAGCAGAGTATTTCGTTTTACAATTTACCTTAGAATGTTAATCACTCCAGTATAAGATTTTTAAGTGTTCCAACAGTGATATTTTGGTAAACTCTTTAGCATGTGATCTCCAAAAGTTAGGTGGATATAGTTTTATCGAAATGGGGCAGTAACTGAAATCTCAATGGGCTTCACCACATCATTCTCTTCCTGTGAAAATGGAAGAGGATGATGAGATAACGGATATATAGTTGTTGTTTCTAAAGACACTTTATTTTATATCTTAAATATATGGATTTAAAAACAAAAAAATAAAACTTGCATTTCAGTTAAAACATGGGAATTTAATCTACATCAGCTTCTGTAGTTTCTAGAGCGAAATGAATCAATTTCATTAAGTTTGAAATGTAACCAATAGGCCAATTAACCTGCCGTTTTAATTTACTAATTCTTATGTTTCAGAAAGCACTTAATCAAGATGTGTTTCCTGAAACTCATTATCACATAATATCTACAATATTGAGGCTTGTATATCATCTCACTAAATGACAAGTATGTAATGAATGATTTCGTCAAGTCAATTATCAGAGTATTTATATTGCTAAGTTTGTAGCTGAAGGAAAGTGTGATAAATGGTATTGAAAATACTTATGAATCATTACCTTGATGCTTTGAGAACTAAACGACAATAGCAACATAGGTAGTCAAGTTTCAGTCTTGTTTTATTCGCTGAATGAGGGCTAGGCAGCCCTTTAAATACGACGAAAGTCCACTATTTAAAGTTTTTTTATCATCATCGTGTTCATCAATAACGAATAAATTGAACAGATTAATTACCAGATAGTCGACTCCTGGGGTTATCTGATTCTTAGAAAAATAACAGTTTCCGTTTTGCTTATAAAACGAAGATACAACGCTCAGTGTACGGGTAGAATTAAAGCGTGGTTAGAAATCAGGTTTCATAGTTTAGTCAGTGTTGCCACAGTCCAGTCTTCTCATATGTATTATAAATTATAAGAAACGATTTGCCTCATTAAAAATACATTCATTGTCTTTCTACCTAGAAGCTTTTATCGGGTAGTCTATTCGCTAGTCAGCAAATGTTTCCGTAACTTATTAGCTAACTTGAATATTCGAGTAGGTAGTCTATAAAATCTGTTTAAAAGTTTGAAGTAGATGCAAAAAAATTAGGAATTACTTTTATTTACATGTTTAAATTTTGTCAGTATGATGAAAAAACACTTAACCATCTTAAATAATCTATCAAATTCCGAACAGATTTCGCTCTGCCCTGTTTGCGGTCAACAGTTCTCATCATCTGTTATCATTTCTATCACGTATAGTTCCAAGTCCTGACTGGTGTACAGGTTTATCAAGAGTTGATATATGTCTCCAAAATTGTTCTTGGCCGTTGAGAATGCAATTTCGTTTAGAACCATGGGATGCTGGAGTTATGACTGGGAATACATATATTCCCATTGAAACTTCTGAAAGATTAAGAGAACCAAAACCAATGTGTCCAATAACACCTGATCTACGACCAAATACACCATTTACTGTTTTGACTGATTACGTATCTCTACCAAATTCGGATTCATTCAGTTTAACTAATCTACATACGAGTGGTTCCAATACATTTAGAAGTCCTAATTTAGGTTTACCAATGTCAGATCAAATGAATCTATTAAATATTCCATCGACCAGTGGACGTATGCGTAGACAATTTGCACGACTTGGTACTGTTGAACTGGAGTTACTACGTATAAATGAGGTAACAGCAATTACTAATAATAACTGCTATTTAATGAATATTTTAAAATAACTCAGTGTTTACTCAAAAAAAGCAGTTAACTTGTATTTTAAACGTAATTTTTCCAGCTGAATAAATAAAAGACAAATTTCTAATTGAGTGAATTCAGTTTCTATATTGAAAGTGACTATATATAAAATATGTAGCAAGATGTTAATAACGATGTTACTTGTATAGTGAGACAATCAAACAGAAGGTGATTCTTCAAATGCTTTTTATCAAACGAATGGTATTATAGAATCTAATAAGCAATAAGCTGTAACTAATTTAAAAGAGATTAAATAAACGAGTTACATTGATTTATGATAAAAAATGCATTTTAAGTAAGTTGGAGTATTATCAGTTGATTAACATATCAGATTTATTCAGTGATTGGTAAAGTATTTATAGAGAAACAACGTCTTCTTATCTTATGCATTACGTGTCAAAACGATGAAAGTAATCGGAAGTTGTTACATATGGAACTAACAATAAACAAGAATGGATGAATTGTTGAAAAATCAATTAGTTCAAAACTTAGACAGAAAACTTGATTTCTGAGAAAAAAGACTCGTAACATCAGTTACTATTGAAAAGTCAGTCTTTTGTATCTTAGTCTCCTTAATAAAGATGGGTATGAACATAGATGAATAGCTTGTGACAATAAGACATTTAGAAAAATTTCAATACCACTGAATAATCCAAAATAACCGTTAAAGTACATTTATTTTTTTATTAGATGGGGAGTAATTTTGTATCCACAAATCTTATCAGCCAAGAGTTTAGTATCGATTTCCTATGTAGCTTATCAAGCCGATTAATTCAATCTTTTGAGTTACTACAACCAAAGCAATACTACAAAGAAGAGTCCATCATACAAAAACTTTGAATTTTGAAAATTTAACACTTTATTTTACTACACTTCCTTTCTAAACATCTCATAAAATGCTCTGTTCACTAGGTGATTATACAATAGAGAGATTATTTCAAGTAATTTAAAACTTCCGATTCAACTGTTTATTCTTATCTTTCTTAAAAAAAATTCAGAACAGTCCTGAGAGTGAGAATAGATGTCATTCAACCACAAATTTATTTCAGAATTAATCTCAAAAAAAACTTTTTTCAGTTTAAACCAAAATAACTGAATATAGTGTTTGATAAAATTAGAATTAATCGTAACGAACATTTTCAATGATATTTATTAAATCTAAAGTAATTTTATTAGTTGAGATCATGAGTCAATTGAAGCTAGAACACCATGGAAAACGTGAAATCAATGGATCGCCGTTTCGTCCTATTGTGAGACTCCTCAGCAGTGTGCATCCACGATCCCGCCCAGTGAGATTCGAAATAGGACCTATTGCTCTCGCGCACGAACGTTTAACCTCTAGACCACTGAGCCGGCATCCAACGGTGTTACTATCTAAAGTGTTTGAAAGAACCAACTAGAATAATAAATGAAATGATCCAAGCAACATTGTAAGAAATTAAGATTGCCTAACTCTTTAACTGTGACCTACGTAGTCAAATAAATTTTAAAAATATTAAAACACTTGATTAGGTAGCTAATCATCATAACAACTAAATCCATTCAATCATTATCATTAATTCAACATACACGAAATGATAGAATGTTTGTAAATCTTATTGTATCAATTAAAATTGACTGCACAACAAAAATTAGTAATCTAGACTAAATCAATTTCTTTCGAGAGTGTTTAGATAGAAATTTTTAGAGATGAGATAAAGTAAAAAGGAAGGAATAATAGAAAAATGATCTAAAAACTGTGAACAAGCATGTATACTTTTCTGATAAATTCGAGCAATTAATATTAGAATGTTTGATTAACATTGTAAAAAACTAAAATGTTGCTTAGTGTGTAAGAAATTGTTTAATCAATAGGTCAATGAATACACTTTATTAAAAGTACTAGCAACGTAGTTCATTTACGTATTGATTGCTTGAATCTTCCTATTGATGTTTAGGACTGAATATCAACTCTAGGATTCAGATATTTCTAGCTGACCAGCTCCATATAGAATGAAAGGCATGACGTTGATTCCACTGCTAGCCACCATCATCTTTGTTTATTAGCAATGTAATCGTATTAGTGATAGAATACTATAAAAAACTAATTTCTTCAAGTTCATTTTCTATTGATATTCATTTTATAAAATATTTACAGCATGAATCTTGCGCTACTGAAGTTCTTCAAGAAGATCAAGCTATGTCAAAAGCATCAAATTTTCCCCGTCGTGATTCTTATGGAGGGTCTTTTGATACAAGAACTGGTACAACAGAGAGTGATGCGAAAAGAGCACCAGCTGACTTATTGGGGGCGCGATGCCATTTAAGTGAATGGTCACCATGGAGTCCATGTACTCAAGTCGATTTAGATACTTGTTCCACAAGCGAGGCCAAATCATTCTGGACCAATACACCACCTCGTATGTGGCGAACAAGACATAGTATAAGCCAGTCAAACGATGAAGACTGTTTAGCTGCTAAATTAAAGGTAAATATTCGTATAATAGGTAATATTCATAATATTATAAATATGAGTATGATGTTACTGGTTTTAGCTCAAGAAAGTAGTAGTTTATATATCATTTCAAATAATTGAAAACTAGCAAAAACGATGGGTGTGACATTCTACTCAAATCTACTCAATCAGGAATAAATATTGACGTTTTTCTGAAGGTTTTTTTATTTATTAGCTAGAAAAGAATGATTAAATTAAAGTATTACTTGATTGGGTCATTTCAGTTCATGAACGATTAGTTTGAAAATTAGGAGAACGGATAAAAATTGTCCAGTTTTCTCATGACATATTTATCAACTATGTTGTAAACAGAATATATATATTTGTACATGTGTCTTACAAATGTGTATAATATATCGTCCTATTACAATAACTGTTCAGAAAAACTTTAAAATTGTACGTTACAAATAAATCTATTTGATTAGTGACCTCATAAATTTCTATGGACAATCTAATTAAACGTTGCATATATTTTTAGTTCACAGATCAATTTTATTGATAAGGTCATACACATTTGTTAGAGTGTTCATAAGAAATCTTTTGGTTCATAGTGTCATCTATAAAACAGAACCGTTACAAGTAACGAAAATGACGAATGAATGGTGGTTGATCATCTGACACAATTAAACTACTTATGCTTGGTTGTGCCATTTCAATAGATCCATATTCACGTAACTGTGATGTATTATTCTATGGTATTATAAAACAGGAAACATGGCTGAAAATGACTCATTAAAAAGAACTGCACCAAAATGAAATAACTTGTATTGTTGGCTACTTTTGTATTTCTAAGGCAAATTAAGCGAATAAGTGTTATGACATTTTCGAAGTCATGCCAAACAACCTTCTAAAATTAATTTCACTAAATACTAATTATGATAATTGGTTTTTACTCAAAGTCCATCACAATTTCCTATGTAAGAGACGTATAGGCATAAAAATGTCAAAGCACTTTACATTTCTCCAAAACAGTGTGATGATGAGAGTTTGATCTTTGTTAAGAGTTTGTGATTGTATATTTCAGTAAGATGTCTATGGTGATAGACTTATCAGTAACGTCAGTAGCTACCCATTTTCAGGTTAACTTTGTATTCAGTAGCGAAAGTTACATCGTATTTTAGTCCCAATTTAAACATCTTAAAAAATAAATTAACGCATAAACAGTAATTTTCACTCTTTACATATAAAAGCAGCTCAAAAAACACTGACTGTATCTTAGGATGTGTGATGGATTTTAACTTCTCAACAAATAGCTTTAACAGCTGTAAATTGACCGTTTACGTGAAAAAAATAATCGGTTCATCGATGTTAAAAACTTGAAATTTTGATACAGTTAGCTGAGTTGGACAACGATTTGTAATGTTCTCATTTTATGAATATATTTTGACTTATTGCATACATTTGTTTCATGAATGTTTTTGCAAAGACTTAGGATAGTTCCACTTGTTAAGCTGTGTATAAAAATACTCAGCAAAAGTTATGACAGATAATTATTTACTTAACTACTTTGTCGAAAATATCTCATAAACCTGTCAAAATGACTTTTTGTTTTATGAAATTGCTATAAAACAACACTTCAGTGATTTTTTAATGTCGAAAAGTCAACTTTTTCCTGACTTCTCACATAGGCGACTATTTCCTTGAAAAACGTTTTTTATATGATTTCCAGGAGGAAAAAGCTTGTGAAATGCCTACAGCTAAACAAACCTGTGGACCGATTCCAATTAGTACACCTCATACAAGAATGAATTTTATGGATACCTGTAACAAATTACCCTGGGGTCCATGGTCTACATGTATTAACGCTACATGTACGCGTCCAGGAATGATTTATCGTTGGAGGCGGTTTCCTGATCAAGCATCTAAAGTAGCATGTGAAAGACATCCATTGGCAAGTCAAGTTGATACCTGTTGGCCACCATCAAATTTTCAATGTTCTCTGTCGGAATTACAAACAGCTTGTCTCGAAGAACCACCTACTCCGCAAAGATTATGTGTTAGACCGTTGAACACGACTAAACGGTTAGTTTGTCATAATACTCAATGTTTTGACATTTTTCCATCTATTCCTTCTTACTAGTAGTTTCTGACTTTATATCTATAAAGCAACGATATATATATATATATATATATATATATATATATATAGGATTTAGAAAGCGAAAACAAATTCAGTGAAATGACATGTAACCAAATACTGGATGTTTATCCTCAATATTAATAGTGAAAATAAAAGTGTACCACCCAGTAATCAATCAACTGTGAATACAGCTCAGTCCTACAGGAGGTCAGTCGCGGCCCAGAGAGCTCAGTAGTAACGTCTCTGACTGTGAAACTGGGTGTCACGGGATTGAATCCATCAAGGAGCATCAGTTCCCTCAAGATTATAGATACACCTTACTGACGAGTGCCAAATAACGCAAAACGTACGTTCAGGGTTTCCTGTTGACTACTTCCAACCACCATCTTATCTCAATTATATAATAGTTTGATTGACGTTGAACACAACGTATTTTGGGACTTCATATCTTGCCTCAGATAATAGTTTGAAGTATTAATACAAAATCACAAACTTCATCTAATAATGACCATTGACAATTCAAATTTAAAGAGTGTACTTTCTCAAAGCCCATTTGTTTTATTCAATTTATTAGTTATGTAATCAGCGTAAATTCATTATCATAGTATAACCAAAGAATTCGGTTACAAAACTCAAAATAAACAAAAATATAAGAAATGAAGTAAAACAACACTTATACTTAGCATTATTTAAAATTTCAATTTACTTTGAAACATTGAACTTTACATCTGATTGCTTAAATAAACAAAATTTAAGCGTATTCACTTTCGTAAACGCAACTAAATTTGATCAGATCAAATAGTTTGTTTCATTGGTTCTGACGCTATCAAGTTCAAATCTAATCGATCAGTTTTTATTTCAGTTTCAAAGATTTTCTAGAAATTCAAACCAAAAAAATAAACGAAAATAAAATTCGAAATGTAGCTGTCAAAAGTGACTAATCTATGGGAAGTGATTGTAAAATACGTATGACAAAATTAATGTTAATAAGTTCAAAAAACTGGGAAATTTTAATAGCTGAGATCATGAATCACTTGAAGCTAGACCACCATGGAAAACCTGGAAGCACTGAACGGCCGTTTCGTCCTATTGTGGGACTCCTCACCAATGCGCCTCCACGATCCCATGATCTGAACTATTAAAATTACTATAATATCCACAAAACCCCTTCTAATTATAAACTAGGAAATGACAGAAAGTGTTTTTCTGTTTTATGGGATTTTAAAATTTTATAATAATAAACCACAAAACTGAATGATAATTATTGTCAACCCTGATACTTGACTTAATTGTTTCAGTACTTTTATAGTGTATGTAATACATTTTGATCATTTAGTTAATGTTTACAATTTTCTACAGTATTGAATGTTTGTAAAGTACAAGCATTTTGTAGAAACGGATAAATACATCTGTGGTGTATGCTACTTATACTGACTGATATGAGTAGTATGTAGCCGCAATCGGAAGCAGTATGCTTTGAGGCAGAAGATTGAATTAAAGAGAAAATAAAATAAATCATGGAGTAACCATGATAACAAAAAATTAGAGGAATGATGGAGTATGTATAGGACAACTCAAAAAAAAATGTTCAAATGATGTATTTAATGTATTTTACGAAAGCACTGTGTAATTATGGTTTTCACACCAAGTCTCATTCACTACACATTCACTTCCTGCTTACATCAGTTGAAATATTAGGCATAAGATGTAACGGCTGAATGCATTCAATAAACTTAGAAGTTACATCACTAGCTCTTAGTTAAAACAACTTTCATCGTTATTTGTGTTCCTTAAAATTATTTTTGGCAGCGGTAGTTAGTATTTATTACTTTTTGTCATATAAGTAAAATGATGGCGGGTTTATAGTTCCTTCCGAAATTCTCACTCAAAATATTCAGTCGAGCATTAAAAAACACTGCAAATTCAATTTCTCTGAATATATGGACTTTGTCTTGACGTCAAACAATTTTAAGGTCTACAGATAAAACTAATAAAGCGTAAAACTAATCAGGTGTACAATACGTTTAAGCCCCTAGATCATGTTGTGTCGACTGATGTTTTGTAGGCCTTGATCAAGACACAGTATGAAACGACGTTTGTTAAATACTCTCAAATCAAAATCTCTCACCATTCTAAAGTTTGTTGATCTTTCAGCGCATTGTTTTCTCACAGCAATATATAATAATGAGTCAGCTGTTATTAGAATTTTTACCAACTCCTTAGTAAACCATATTGGAGTAATAATGAAGTAAATATAAACAACACTGTAAGAGTACTTTGTCCTCTTGATAATATGTTGAATGAAGCCCTCAAATGCCCTGGTACAGCCTCTCGAAATGTCACATGGCCACTGTCAGAGAAGTCCTACTCACTGCCTTCTCGTGGCGAGGGTGTTGTTTACCAAATCAAGAGGACGAAAAAAGAATATTCTGGGCTTTAACCTAGCTGATGGACACGGAGGATCCACCTAGGGGAGTTAGAAAACCCTGATTCTAAACAAATGGTGTACATGGGCTCCAGGATTCTGAGAGAACAAATGGCGTATGAACCAATTATTGATCACCTGCTACCATGGGATTGCATATCCTCACGATGCACCATTGCCTTATAGATTAGACCTTTAGGTCGGAGGCTCCGTGTGTGGCCCCCTTGCTTCTGTCTAGATACCCGGGCAGTATCATAGCCCACACACCTTTGTAGGAATATTTATGTGTACAAACAAATAAATGTTGTATGTATGGGAAGTTAAATTGTTCGAAGTTAGAAATAAACAGCTGTTTGCTTCGTTAAGTTTTTTCAAATAAAACTAACTTACAGTGTAAATAATTTTGCCGAAAACGTTTAGTAACATTAAAGCGAATATATATATAAACCCGAAAGATGGATTTTAAGTCCTAAATACATGCCACAAACATCGTGGTGGTGAATTCAAGTTTATCCATTTATTCCTTGAAAATGCCACTACACAACAATAGGTTTTCGTGTGTGAAATAATGTGAAGTGTCGATTGATAATAAATCCAAATTTTTCCCTACTGCTGGTTACGTGATCTTATGTTTTATGGATTTTTTAAAGATGCATTATGATTATTAGTAAAAGATGGAAAGAAAAGGATATTTAAAAAGAACATAATGATCGTCCTAACAAAGCCCAAATTTCATTGTTGTGGAGCAACTTAGAACTTTCTAATAGTTAACTACTGTTATCTAAATGTGAATTGATTAATCAACTCACAGTAGCACGAAAATTCAATTTTACAGGACAATAACGGACAAAAATATCATAGTATTTAATACATATAAATATTGATAATTGTCAATAAGATCCACTTAGGAGAAGTTTATTTGAAACTTAAAATGGAGCTCTTACGATACATGACATCGTAACTTGTGAATTCTAATAATTAGGAGAGTTTTTTAACTTTTTAACTCTATGGCCAGGATGAATATAATCTGGTTATGTACCGGATATGATATTAATAAATACTATAATCAGTACTATGGTGAGTGTTCCTGAAATTTCTAGTAACTGGATTATTTTGCAATATTGTTGTACATATTTCTTAATAATATACTAAACTTTTCTATCTTAATAAATATACTAGAGTTTATCCTTGACGATACAACAACCTCATTACAAAAGTAAGGTTGAATACTGATCCAAAAATGGGCTTCATTAAACCAAAGATCAATATTAATTTAACGAATAACCTCAGTTCCATAGTAAATACGCGGTTTTCATTCTAATTTCTTTTCGGTGAACTATGAAACTTGAGAAGTTGTTTGTTGGAGCTTTTACTCCGCTTCAAATATTATTGAAATAGGTAAACGTACTCGTCAAGCCTTTCTAAATCATATAATCATTAATTCTCAAGATCATTGTGTGCAGAAAATGGAAGCTTCGGGTAATAACTCAGCTAACAGTACACCTGTCTAGTTCAATAAATCAAACTTCCTCTTCGGAGGAAGTGTCAGTGTAAATGTTTACTGAATAGTTATTTATATATTTTATTACCGAGGTTCTGAATCTTTTTACTTTTAATTACACTAGGTACTATTATTCTTCAGCGACGAAACAATGCAAAGAATTTGAATATGTTCCTGAATGTCATCTCCGAGCGCTTGTTGCAAATCATCCAATTAGTTTAACCCGGAATGTTTTTAAAGATCGAAACAGTTGTGAACAATTGTGTACAAATAAACAAATTCAAGCTGATGCTGTTTGGAATCCGATTGTTAAAAGAGAAACAGAGAAATTACAGCACAGATGTGAGCAGTCATTAATGAAAGGATCTTTGTGTCAGTCGAATAAAAGATCTTATAGCTGGTATTATGATAAACAAATGAATCGATGTATATCTTTTGAATATCTCGGTTGCTATGGTAACGAGAACAATTTTAGATCAGAAAGGGAATGTATCACGTAAGTAAATTGTAATTATATTTTTTAGAATCCTCATATTTTGGAAATGAGTTTAAAAAATTAAGAAAGTGAATTGAAGTCTGAGGAAAGATTCCAAATATTTCAGTTCCTAAAATTTTATCTCAGTTACGTTATATTATTATAAGTTACCAAGATTATTTTGACTATTTTTCAAATAAGCATTCTATTGATTGATGAAACCAGCACAAAATCCGGGTCAATACTTTCTTCGGTGTTCATTTTTAACCATCTAAAATCAATTAAACAATGTATATTAAGTTACATTCCAAAGACCAATAAAATATTCAAGGGTTCTAGAATATACATTTGAAAATTTAATCTTACCTTACAGAGCAGATATAAATCATCACTACACAAACAACTGTTAATGTCCATAATTCTATTAATAATCAAACGGAACTGATCAATAATTGATTCTACAAGAATCATTTATGAGTTAACAACTTCATACATTTTTATAGTTGAAATCATGATTCGATTGAAGCTAGACCACCATCGAAAACCTGGGTGCACTGAACGGCCGTTTCGTCCTATTACGGGACTCCTCAGCAGTGCGCATCCACGATCCCGCACTCGCGAGATTCGAACCCAGAACCCATTGGTCTTGTGCCAGAGCGCATAACCATTAGACCACTGAACCGGCATCCCACGGTGTTGATGTCTAACCTTAACCAATCCACGAAATTGATTCATAATCTCAACTATATAAAAGTACTAAAAACTCCACAAAACCCTCTTCTGATAGCCTAAATATACTCCAAACTCTAAAATTATAATCTTAACATTCTTAAACCTAGTGATACTCATTTAAAAAAGATTACAAATAAACCATTATTATGATTGACCTTTATAAAGAATTAAAATAAAATGAGCTTTTATTTCATTCTTATTTCTTTACCTTTATTCATAATTCTCTATTCAATTTGTTCATATTTCAAATATTTGTAAACATAATCAAATTAGAATGAAACATAATGGAACTAATAACAAAAAAATTTAAATGGAATAAATAAAAACTTTTTTTTAGAAAATTATTTCTTTTACCTAAGAGATTACTTTTATTGATTTTTGTGAATGTATAATACTCAGTTAAGTGAAAAGTATTGTCTTGTATATATAGATATATATATATGCTATTTAATGCATATCACTTAATTCCTTTCAAAGGGCTTACTTGAATAATAAAACATTTGAAATAATCAACCAGAACGCCCTTATTTGTTCCATTAATGGGACATCATTTATATGATGTTAGCTGTTTCAGTATAAAGGATTGTAAATCAATCAAATACATAATGAGAAATAACAAAAGAATGTTTTTTTTTTTAAAAAAACAACAACACAAGACCAATATAATAAACATTAAATAACCTGAATGAATTACTTGAATACATTACTTAACACAGTGATTTCTACTTTATAACAAGTAAAATATTCAATAATTATTGTTCATTTAATCCACAATAATAAAGGTAAAATTCATTAATTCACTCAGGTAACAAACATATTGATAAACATTACCTGTTGGTAGAAAACAAAATATTATTTAGTTCTTTGAAAAAAGTCAAATTTTTATATAGTTGAGATCATGAGTTAATTGAAGCTAGACCACCATGGAAAACTTGAAAGAACTGGAGGGCCGTTTCGTTCCATTGTGGGACTCCTCAGCAGTGTACATCCACGATGATAAAAGAGTATGAATCAATTGTTTCTAGCCTAGAATAAACATGATATAATAATAAGAAGAAAACATTCATTTTAGTGTTATTGTATGGGATTCAATAATATCAAATCAATTTAAATTCACTGACGATTGTTCGTTTGAATCTTCCCATTCATGTTTAAGACTGCAACTGGATAGTCTCTTATTGGCATATGTGCATACTGTGCTTATCCTTGCTTACAATGCTTGTGAATTAAGGTAATATCGAGGCAATACGCACAGTATGCACATATGCCAATTAGAGGCTGACCAGTTGCAGTCATAAACATCAGTGGGAAGATTTAAATAAAAAATACTAAGTGAATTTAAACTTCACTCCATTGCACAAGCAAGCGTCTATCAGGACTCAGTAACTGAATAGATACCACGATGGCTTTTAAAGCAAAAGGTACTGGGTTCGAGTCCTAGAGTGAACATCAACTCTGTGATGCAGGTACATCCAGCTGACGAGTCCCAAATAGGATGAAACACGCGTCAAACTGGATTCCACTGCTAGCCACTATCCATCTTTGCTTAAATCAATTCACTACAAATATAGTGTTTTAATTAACCAGAACAATAACTCTATTATACCTAAACCATATGATAAAATGATAATCATATCAATAGTATCGAGTTTTATTCGTGTACTTTTGGCAGTAGTAATCGGAATGATGTAGATTTTGCTGTGTCATTTAAATAAAAAGTAAACAATCTAAATATCAGTTTATAGGCTTGTTTAGATGGATGCAAGAATGAATGTAACATGTAAAGTAAAGAAAATATGTGCACGTTATTCATAAACTGTTGTCATAGCACATCACCAAAAAGATTTTAATAACATGAAATATCTGTCGAAAACCAGTAAGTTTTTTATGAGAAGATTGAGACGCCATGTTTGAGGATGGATAATGTAGTGAAAGATGGTTTCAACATCCTTACAGGGTTCTTATAAAAAATTACAATTAAAGCAAGCAAAACGAAAACAGGATGCACGGAATATGAACAAGAATTACTGGGATAAGTCTGTCGTCATTAATGAACACTACGATCAAAAATTCAAGTATTTATTTTCTGATAAATAAAACTGTGGATGACTCATTATGAACCGAAGTATAGAAGCCATATAACCTGGTATCGACAGTCCTTTTGACATAGTGCACGCAACATCGAGTCACCTAGACTAGTGACCATATCCCAATTTGGTCAATGAGATTCGATCTGCACTAAGAAGGACCTGATATACATGACAATGATCATCATCTAGTGGTTTACGGTCCTTATTTGTCGTCAACTAGGCTTATTAACTGATATTGTAGTCAACAGAAACACTAGTGGAGACAATCGAGTGTATTTGAACTAGAAATTACGGAACATCACTACTATTTGAAAGACTTACTAATGTAAATTTATTCAAGGAAATTACATACTTTTAAATTTAATTTCAGATATCATTATGGATCACTAATACTTTTTAAACTGATTTTCCATACATTTTCAGTCAATGTGTCTACCGCGATAACACTACAAATGATTCAGATCAATTAAATTTGAAAAACGGTATTCAGAAAACATCACTTTTAAATAATACTAATGATAAGTGGATTCAAATGCCTCAAGAATGTCGGTATACACAATGGACAAATTGGTCAAGTTGCAGTACTACATGTGGACAAGGAATTCAGACACGTGTACGTGAACGCATTTCATCAAAATCAGACAACTGCCAAAAAACTTTACCAGAACTTAAACAACAAATGAGTTGTTTACTTAAGGCTTGTTAACTAATAATCACAATTTAGTCATTTCTGAGTTTTTCCATTTTCCTTATACATTTGTTAAAATATTTTTCACAGTTATTCATTACTACTGATCGAGATATACTACTCGAATAAAAACAAATTATAAATGGATACTTTTCAATGATGATATTTACATCGAGTTAATAGTTTCGTTTAAGTACATATACTGTGTTTGTTTTTTTTTCATTTCCAAATAACCTGTCACTTGTTGACGGTTGTTTACTATTTTATAGTATAAAAGGTTATCAATGTTAAATATTAATCTTTGCATTCCGTTGTTAATTATCTAGCATTTGACTCCAAATTTTTCTTTATATTCATCATTAAATTATCCATTTTGTTCTTGTTATTATTGTTAGTATGGCTGCAATAATTAGTATTGTTATTATTGTAAACTATGAAGTGAATGAATCTTTTAAAGAAAGAAATACAACTTTCAACGAATATTTAATGAATATTTTTCATGTGTGATTCAGTTGTTGCTTTAGACAGACTGAAGGTGTTACTATGCCTAGTATTTTATGAACATTATTGGTTGACTTCTTAAACAGGGTTAGATGGTGAGTGTCAGTGAAGTTCAGAAGGCCCGTTGAGATATAGATACATCCGGTTAATGAATCCCAAGTAGGATGAAATGAGTTTACCTCATTCCAATGACAGTCACTATCCAACCCTGCTTATGATGTTTATAATTTAACGACAATATCGAGGCAATCCATACACAGCATTCTAATAGATCAAAAGATATTGATCAATTGTAGTCCTAAGCATCAATCGGAAGATTCAAACAATCAATCTTGAAACAACCGAGTACATAGCAAGTTAGTATTTGTAAAACTAAGCCATAAGAAATATTTGATCTACTTCTTGCATTCAACAGAAAAACTGTTTCTCACCTTAAACTATATATCATTAAAATTATCTCATCTAAATGTGGCATACAGTAATTAGAATTGTAATTTTAGTAAACTCTAATCGTTTTGTGTTCACTCCACTAGTGTCCTATATGAAAAAACACTATATTGTTTTAATTTTAATATACAATTATCTAATTATAAATGCACCTGACTTATTTTATTAGAAACATAACTGAATATATTGATTTCAAGATAAGTAGTACTTGAAGTTTTTATCTCTTGGAATCCTTCAAAAAAATGCCTGTTACCCCTCGTGGAGGAGCATAAACCGCACACCAGCATTCTCCATTCAACCCTGTCCTAGGCAATCCTTCCCAGTTCTTTCCAGTTAACATTCATCCTTTTCATATCTCCTTCTATTTCCTGGCGTAATGTGTTCTTTGGCTGTCCGCTTTTCCGCTTCCCTTCTGGATTCCAAGTTACGGATTGCCTCGTGACGCAGTTTGATGATTTCCTTAATGTGTGTTTTATCCACTTCCAACGTCTTTTCCTAATTTCCTCTTCATCTGGAAGCTGGTTTATCCTCTCCCACAGAAGGCTGTTTCTGATAGTATCCGGCTAGTGAATGTTGAGTATTTTGCGTAGTTTAGCATGTCTGCGTTGATCAAAAATAAAAAAAGCTCAATATTTACTGGATTCAAGTTTCAAGTATTAGTTATCATTTAAAAACGGATTATTTTCATGAACCAGTTTAAAGAAAAAATCTTTTTGTTGTTTTCTTTTCAAAGTAATTTTTGTGGTTTATAATAAGTTTGAAACCACATTATGTTTTTACATTTATTAAAAATAGTTCAGTTAAAAATATAAGCCAATAGAAACCTTGGAATTAGATAATGACTGAAAAATATCTTAATAGTTGAGATCATGAATCAATTTAAGCTAGACCACCATGAAAAAACTCAAAACACTGGACGGCCGTTTCGTTCTATAATGAGACTCCTCACCCACGATCCCGCCAGGCGAGATTCGAACCCAGGATCTATTAGTCTCACACGCGAGAGCTTAACTACTGGACCACTGAGCCGGCATCCAACGGTGTTAATGTCTAACTTCAACCGATCCACGAAATTGAGCAACTCGGTGGTCTAGTGGTTAGTCACTCGCGCGCGAAACTGATAGGTCCTGGGTTGGAATCTGGCGAGTCGGGATCGCGAATGCGCACTGCTAAGGAGTCCCATGATATGGCGAAACGGCCGTTCAGTGCTTCCAGGTTTTCCATGGTGATCTAGCTTCAATTGATTCATGATCTCAACTATTAAAATTACTATAATATCCACAGAACCCCTTCTGAAAAATATCTGTTTGTTTAAATGAAAAGAAATTTACAAATGGACTGGATGATTAATTATGCTTCTTGATTTTCAAAACTTCTTTAATCTATGTCAATGGGTAGTTATCCATTTATCAGTGTGAATTTTGTTTTTCTAAAATGACATTACACTTGTCAGTCACATGATCTAATAAATAGCAAATCCCATAAGAAAAGAAAATACCGTCGGAATTTTGTAAACAAAATAGATAACAAAAAGTAGTCGACAGGATACTAGTAAATTTGATGTTTGTTTATTAATTATTACATAACAGTAAAATAATATTCATACTATGCCTTGCTTTACTACCGTTCATACAAATGTAGCTCACATTTAGTTTCTGATAACCAAAAAGAATTCAATTGAGTAGAGACAAGTTGGAAAAGCAATCTGAGAAAACATTTTGTCACTATGACATAAGATATCATAAAGAAAAATAAATATTTTTAGCAAACAAGAAATCGATAAATGAAAGATCCGTGGATAAATATTAATTTTAAAACATTAAATTAACAAAACGTTTACGATGTAATCGGAAATTACATTTATCTACATTACATGGATCTGATTGTTACATATACTTTTCTTACCATAATAATAATTATTTGCTTCATACCGTAAACCAGATAGACCACAGAACTTTCCTTCAATATCAGAATGACATCATGGTTACTGCAGGGTCTGAAGGTTATGTTCATGATCTCGAAAGAGATAAATTTTCAAACCGATGGATCCAAATTCGTAGGACGTTATTTATTACTCCTTTAGTTTGATAAGGAAACCTAACCTTCAACCAACTGTTTTCAGATGGTACATTTAGCTGATGTTTTCATATTTTACTTACAAAAATATTTGGATATCATTTGTTTACTGAGAGAATACTAAGGTAGTTTTCGCAGCTGAGTCTTATATCGCATCCAATAATTCTCAATATGACTATAATTTCTTTTATCTACTCGTCACAGTATCCCAGTGTACCGATCAAAATTACTAATAACACAAACCGTTTTGTTTCCTGGTAATATTTAAATCGACTGCGATTTTAAATTTTTAGTAAACAGTCGTGACGATCATTGAGTTTTGATTACAACTATGAATCGACCATCATCGATAACCTGGAGGCACTGGATGGTCGTTTCTTCCTAGTATGGGACACCTCAGCAGTGCACATCCATGATCTCAACACATCGGACTGGAACTTGAAACCTTTGGTCTCGTGCACGAAATGAAATCCAACAATTCCCGCAACCCCATTATGGAAATTATCATGTGCTCACTAGTGAATAGCTTTGAGGGGAAATTTTCAGGGTTTTAGTGTGAAGCTGTGACCAGTGGAGTTCAGTCGTTCAAGTGTGAGGCGGTTACTCATTGATGACCATTCAAGCTAATCACGCAATATTGTGGATTGGTTAATTTAGACATTATTACTGTCGGATGCTGGCTTAGTGGTCAAGAGATAAGGCGTTCATGCGCGAGACCGAAGGACCTGTGTTCGAGCTCTGAATGTAGGACCATGGATATGAATTGTTGAGGAGTCCCATACTAGAACGAAACGACCGTCCAGTCCTTCCAACGGTGGTCTAACATTGATAGATCCATGACCTCAATCAAAGTTTTAGATTTATCTGAATAAAATCAACTCTGAACTTTTCATCACAAGAAATATTACTTATTATGAAATAATTGCTTAATTTCAGTAGAGTAATCAATTCCTTCAACTGTTAGTTTTTTATTCTGTAAAAACCGAGTAAAATTCACTAAATCACCTACTGGGAAATTAAAAACAAATTTTAAATGATTGAATTTTTTTGTTTAAACCATATTATACGAGTCATTAATTTGGTCAAAACAAAATAGTAACCAATTCATGACTATAATCAATAATCAGGCAGATATTTTCGTACAAAGTAAACAATAAGATAAAATTAAGAAAAGTTTTGGGAAAAGTGAAAAATATGAGAAAAAATTTTTACTTTTTTTTCAAGCTAATTTAATTGTGAAAAAAAAACCCTGTTCCTCTATAGTATTGATCATATTATTTAAAATGTTTTGATAAAATAGAACTAAAATTTTGTTTATCTGTTTATGAAGAAACCATTACGTAACTGATCATGTGATGCGTAATTCCTTTAGAAAAATGTAATTAGATAAATAACTTGGTATCTAACAGAATAATAAAATTTACATGTTGATAGACATTTAAATTTATTTGCCAAAAACATTTTTTCATGAAACGCGCGTCCTGGATTCCACTGCTAGCCACTATTCACCTTTGCTTATACAACTTAATTTTAGTTGGATTAAATTTTTAAATTTTAAATTAAAGATCGAGTTCATGTATTAATTATAGCTCTCATTACATTTACTTCTGAATAGAATATTGAGTTCAATTAAGTTTTTGATGGGGTTTTGTTCTCTAAGTTGGATGGTTTTGGTCATGAAACCTTCATCGTTCTTCTAAGCGACTTCATCAGCACAAAATTAGGGTAGAACTCTAAGTTAACTAACTTCATATTCGTAGTCTAAAAATACGTTATAATTATCATAATATTTACAATGTAAATAATGTTTATTTCTTAATATTTAATTATAATTTAATTAGCTGTCATCTCAGTAACAGTGTGATATACGTAACAACTAAATTCTTGCCATTATTTCTATTTTCTAGTTAATATGAATAAACTAGAGTATTGAAATAGTCTGATAATTATATCCGAACAAATGAAGTATTGAAGGAAATATTTGATAGGTTTTCTTAATGAATGCTCTATCAGATTTTCTAGACGTTTCTAATAAGCCTAGGCTAAATCTACATGAAAACTGGAACAAAATAGAAAAGGCGCGTTATGCTAAAAAACGCTTTAATCTAAGGTTCGTTTATGTACTGAAAAAACGACGGTATCTAAAGAATTAAAAAAATTTGGGGTTTCATAAGCATTATAAGCGGAGAGAGATGGAGGCTAGCATGTTGGGATTACACTGTTAGTCACCATCCATCTTTGCTTAAACTTTTAAATAGATTAGATATTCAGTGTTTAGTTATATAACATTAATTTTACTCAAACTTCTCCCGCTGTCATTAAATATTATTTTTATTATTTGACACAACTGTTAGAATAACTCGTTAGTTTCCAGTTTATTTATTTCATGAATATTCCAAGTTGTTAGTATATTCAAGAATGTTATTTATTTATATTTCTTCCTAAGTATTAAAGCTTATTACCACTAGTGAAATTGGTTATTTACCATTGATTGATTTAATAAATACTGTTAAAAATTAACTTTGAATCAAACATTATCGTTAACTTGATAAACAGGTTACATAATAAAGAAACATTTTTGAAGTCAAGTACTCGTAAAAACCAATAAATGAATCTTTCTGAAGTTCAGAATGATAAAATTTCGCTTATCAGTCGAATGCCTACTAAACACTATCAGCACGAAACTATAATTTTTGTAAGTAATAAAATAAAACATTGATGTTGTTAAACCTCTTCATCCTATTTACATCCTTCTTTTAAGCAGAACACACTCGATATCAAATGTCGTAAAATTTATTATAGCTGACAGAACAAAAGAAAAAAAGGAAATTTTCTGAGTTATTCATAAAGATTTCAGTAGGTATTTTGCTGGTTTTCGTAATTTGAATTTGTCATATTTTTCTTTGTTATTTTAACGTATCAATGATCTAACTCACCTTGAAAGATGAACCAATTAAAAGACCACAAAGAAAACTTCCACAAGAATTCAGAGTTTTTCTAATCATCATAAAAATACGTCTTGAAATAGTTTGCAAATTTCTGTTAAAACTCGCTGGATACTGAACAAATAATTTGAGCTTGTAAAAAGATAGTTTTTTCATCTAAACAGACATTTTTGCATAATTTATATCTTTTTGTTACACAAATCACTACGACAGTAATAAAATATGATTTTTAATGTCAGATATGAAAAACAGATGAATATTCACTTTAACCAGTTAGCAAACTTTGATTTATGATAGCGAGTTACTTTATTGCAATGATAGCAGTAATACGTCTATTTTGTTACCGAACATTGATTTTCTACTACAATATTTCTTGAAACTGGAAATAATTCCATTTTGATATAAATATAGACATTACTGAAAACTAGAATATATAATTATCTTGTCCCAATAGAGAATAAATGCTTTAAAGAGTAGATATAATGAATCTGGAAGCCTTGATGTTTCCTTGTGAATAAATCATATACAGCTGACTGTCTGATTTCAAAAAGAAATTAAACTTAAATTGGTATGCATAGAAACTTTGTGAAAAAGGTTCCCATAAATTTTACAGATAGTTTGACAATGAATTTATTACCATTGTATTCATTAGATATTGGATTAATCATTACGTGTAATGGACTTCCATCTTTTTCATGACATTGATTAGTACTGCTCCCCTGAAAATGTATTCAATGCTCTAGCGCCTGTAAGTATATCTTACTCCACAAGTGAGATTATAGGAACTTTAAATGTTTAACCACTTACTTGCTGTCACTTTAACACTATCACTAGCGCAACTCTAACATGTTTGAATAATATCTTACATGAACAGTGGTAAACCTGACCGGCATATTTTGGCAATCATTGTTTTGTTGTTCCGTGCTCTCTACTTTAATCTTACTTTCTCTAGTTGTAGATATTTATCAATAACTCGTACTGGCACTAGAAATAACCTCAAAGAAAAACGTTCATAAATCATCAGGCTGTCCACTTAAGAAAAAATTAAAAGTTCCCTGGTGATGCATTTGCTTGCCGTGATACATGCCATAAATAAACTACTTATCAATTACTGAACCAGCAAGCATAAAACGATCTTATATCTCATGTTTGTTCTCTATATTTAATGTTGCTATTTATATCAAACTGATCATGATCAGGAAGAAGCGCTGGAAGTGGATTGGGCACACCCTGAGGAAATCACCTAATTGCGTCACAAGACAAGCACTCACATGGAATCCTGAAGGTCAAAGGAGAAGAGGAAGACCAAAGAACACATTACGCCGAGAAAGAGAGACAGACATGAGAAGAATGAACAAGAACTGGATAGAACTAGAAAAGAAGGCCCAGGACAGAGTGGGTTGGAGAAAGCTGGTGGGCGGCCTATGCTCCATTGGGAGTAACAGGCGTAAGTAAGTAAGTAAGATCATGCCTGTAAACTTGTGTGAATTCTGTCATTATTATTTTCAGAATATATTATTATATTATTATTAATATTAGGTCAAAACAAATAAATACTGTACAACATTATTTCGTGTTGATGAATATAATCGTCAGTTAAATTTCAACAGTTGAATTCAAGAGTCGATCTAAGCTAGATCACCATTAAAAATTTGAAAGCACTAGACGGCCGTTTCGTCCCTGTACTTTGTTTTTTTGAAAAAAATGGTAATGCCTTACAAATTTAGAATTGGCTTTACAACAATTAGATATCAGCTGAAGAATACTACTTTTATTCCTTTCCCAAACTGTTGTAAAAAGCTAAAGAACTATCAGATTTCCCTGCGGATTATTTAATAATTTAATAAATCTTATTGTTAATGTAAAACATTACGATTCATTCCCTAGTCTAAAATGTACCATCCATAGTTACATAACGATCACTTATTTGAGATTATCAATTACTTACTTAATAATAAGTTAGATAACATATAAATGGATTTTGTATGACCTCAAACCCAGTGGCTTTAATAACCAGACTTTAGTGATTAAGATTTGTATTAAATAGATTGCTGGATGATGAGATATGAAGAACTTCATAACCGATATTCTCTATTCTACAGACTAGATCACTTCCTATTATCGGAAAGTAAATGATAACTGAATTAAGTTAAATGCTTTCTTTTTGACTTATAACCAAGAAACTAGACTAAGGCTTTGTTATTATCTATTTGACCAAATAAAAGATAACTTAATCACTTTTACTATTTGCTTTACTCATATTTACTAGAGTACAATAATAAAACCAAGGTAATTAAATTGTTCTTTTATCTGCAGTGTAATAAATGTAAAAATATATTGATTAATTTTGCCTTTCTTTTGTTGGGATGACCCTGTAATTTTCTCGCAAGCGACATGACAAGCTCGTGAGTCATCAAGGAGCATTTCAACCAATCAGCGATTAATTAGAAGTTATGTGAAGTTATGTTACTAAAATAACGAGGATGAAAAAGTCACATGTGGAGATTCTGATTGGCTGATTAATATACTCCTACTATGTTTAGCAGTATTCTAGAACTTTCGGTAAAACTCAAGGTCTCTTAAATTACTATAAAATCCCTGTATTTTCTGTACATAAATGAACCCTGTAGTAAAGTCATTCCCTCACACTTTGTCCCTTTTCTCTGGTCTTCAAGTCGGTGTATAGTTCTAGCTCGGGGGTACGGAACTAGCTTAGGGAAGCGAATATAGCGTTCACAATTGGTCAGACGTAACATCCTTGAAGTTGACTATAATGTTTTTCTATAAATATTCTGTGATATCGCCACTAAAACTGGGTTTGTTAAGGTAGATACATTCAATGTGTATAATTCCGTACCTGTAACTAACGATTCTATTATTTAAATAATGACTTCAAAACCATTACTCTGATTAATCAGAGACTATCATGTCATTACACCACGGTCTTACCATAACTCTTCAAGTATTCAATAGGAACGTATTAGTATACCATTTACCTTTTTATTAATTAACCGGGTTTTAAACAGGAAATCTCATTTAATTAAAGTCAAAACAGTTGGAACTCTTCACAGAGGTGTGATATTAAAATGAGTTCTTGATTGGTAAAAACAAGCTACTTTTCAAATGGTTCGACATTAAATAATACATGAACAAATAGATAGCTTAATAAGAGTAGTAGATCTACTAACAATTATATGTGGTAGACGTATGCTATTCGAAAGAAAGCTTATATCGTTAGAGCTCCTGTTAAACAGTAATAAGACCACTTGTTGTATTCCGTTTGAATACAAGCTAGAATTGTAGTTTTTAACCGGTTGTATTTCGTTTTTGATTCCTTCCAAGAGAACCATGCAAAGACAAAGTCATCAATATGGATCGTTGGATGAAATAGAGGAATGGGATTTTTAGAGATAATAATTATATAATTATTTTTACTAACCTATTCAGTTATTTCTCTAATGAGATTTATTGCCAATTTCAAATAAAGAACGAATATCTCAATAGGCAACAAACGGTTGGTTAAATTCATTTAGTATTGTTTGTGAATTAAGGCTATATTGAGGCAATACGCACAGTATGCACATATGCCAATTAGAGACTGACCAGTTGTAGTCCTAACAAATCGATGGGAAGATTCAAACAAACAATACTAAGTGAATTTAAACTTCACCCCATCGCACAAGCAAGTGGCTATCAGGACTCAGTGGCCAATTGGATAACGCGATGGCGCTTGAAGCGAGGGTACTGGGTTCGAGTCCTAGAGTGAACATCAACTCTGAGATGCAGGTACATCCAGCTGACGAGTCCCAAATAGGACGAAGTGACGCGCGTCCTGAATTCCACTGCTAGCCACTATCCATCTCTGCTTACCAAACGGTTGATTATTTGTTACTTCCACGATGTC
Organism: Schistosoma mansoni; assembly: GCF_000237925.1. Taxonomy (NCBI): domain Eukaryota; kingdom Metazoa; phylum Platyhelminthes; class Trematoda; order Strigeidida; family Schistosomatidae; genus Schistosoma; species Schistosoma mansoni. The sequence goes on from NW_017386053.1 coordinate 563,267, forward strand.
GAATGAAAGCAATATACTACTAATAAATAGAATAATGAGTGTGTAATGTATGCTGAAATAGTTATCGAATTGCCTTCTGTTAATTTTTGTTTATTGTAACAACATATTCGTCCTAATGATAAGATTGATGAATAAGCCTAACTGTGTAGTTTACATGGTAGAATTGAATAATTTACACACGAAACTAATCATTAAATATTTACTGAATAGAATTGAAAAAATAATAATAAATCAATAACCAAATAACTGGATCGATCAGGAAATCAATATTATCATTTATATACTAACTATCCAACTAAAACACCGACTGGCTTATCGGATAATAAGGGATAAAACGAATGTATTTTTTCCCATTTATCAAATCAATTTTTATCTTCACTCTTTTTTAACCACGGCTACTATCTTCTATGTTTCCTAGACTATAATTTATTCTTTCGTTTTTATCAATCTATTTGTTTCTATCAGTTTTCCTTCTCTCAGGTTGAATGATCAAGTTGTTTCCATGATATTGTCACATAATTACTAATTTAATATTCCATAAGAATTATTCAAATCATTTCATTATTATTGTATATTTCCTATTGGCATTAATAATGAGCAAATTGATGAAGTCTGTAATTTCAAAACTACTTATTATTTAGCAAATTACTTTTATATTATTCAGCTCCTTATAATTATAATTGAGTTAATTTATTCTGATGTAACATCATTATCTCTCTTGTTCTATTCATCTGAAGAATATGTCAGTCTACACAAATAATGCTAGAAATAAATCTTCATTAGTAATCAAATTACCCATATAATTTGACGTGTTCAATTAATTTGTTTTCTTCTTTTTATATACATAGTTGAAATCATGAGTCAATTGAAGCTAGACCACCGTGGAAAAGCTGAAGACACTGGATGGCCATTTCATCCTATTGTGGGACTCCTCAGCAGTGCACATCCACGATCCCGCCTCGCCAGATTCCAACCCAGGATCTATCAGTCTCGCGCTAGAGCACTTAACCACTAGACCACTGAGCCGGCATTCAACAGTGTTAATGTCTAACTTCAACCAATCCACGTAGTTGAGCAACCATTTCACCAATGTCTTCAGTGAGTTATCTCACAACAGACCTGGTTGAACTCCACTGGTTATTGCTTCTCACTAAAACTCCAGGAAATACCTCATGGAGCCAGTTTTGTTTTCATAGAAATTTTATCAATAAAATAACATTTTCTTTATTCTGTATAAAACATATGATACAATGAAGTTATTCTAATTTATATAGTGTTCGGATTATATAGATGAGAAATCTAGAATAATATTTCAGTTAGGGTATTCTATTACTTTCACTTGTTTCTTTGTTATTTTTTCTTCTACGTATGTTTATCATCAGTTGCTTGTTTTCACTGAATAGATTTTATTTCGTAAACATCTAATCTATCAGGAAATTCTAAATCAATGTTTTAGGGATAATAATAATAATAACAAGGAGGACCATGAATGATAATAAGTTTAACATATGGAAATAACTACGTGTTCGTACATAGACAAGATTTTAAAAAGATTGAACACGTATTTAGATATTCATGATAAACTAAAAACAAAACAACTATGAAAGTATTTTTTCATTATTTATATAAAGAGGCAAAATTGGAATCTCTATATTATTATGTATTGTGATTGCTCTTATCAATACTAATCTTTTCTAATTAGTTAAATATAATCAGTGAACAAACACTTTTTAGACAACAACATAATCGTTAATCTGAAATAAAAGCAAGTCTCGTAATCAGTAATAATTAAACAATTAAATTATATAACTGAAATCATGAATCAATTGGAGCTAGACCACCATGGAAAACCTGGAAACACTGGAAGGCCGTTTCGTCCTATTGTGGGACTCCTCAGCAGTGCGCAACCACGATCCCGCCTCGCCAGATTCCAACCCAGGATCTATCAGTCTCTCGCACGAGCGCCTAACCTCTAGACCACTGAGCCGGCATCCAATTCACGAAATTGAGCAACCGTCCACCATTTGTCTTCAGTGAGTTGATATCTCACAACAGACCTGGTTGTACTCCACTGGTTACTGCTTCTCACTAGAACTCCAGGAAATATCTCTTGCAGCCAGTCGCTAGTGAGCATATGACTATTATGAAAAGGTGATTTGTGGAGAGTTTAGTGGTCTAGTGATTAGGCGCTCGCGAGCGAGACTGATAGATTCTGGATTCGAATCTCGCTAGGCGGAATCGTGGGTGCTTGCAGTGGAGCATCGTAAGCAGATGCAGTTGGTAGCCGGCCTTTCATTGCTTCTAGGTTTTCCATGGTGGTCTAGCTTCAATCGATTCGTAATTTCAACTATTAAACTACTGAAATCTCCACAAATCCCCTTCTGATAATTAAATTATATTAAATTTGAATAATTCAATACAATTCATTTAATAACTGTTTTAATAATCAAATGTAACATTTTTTCAGGAAATAATTCTAATTTAGGTGTTAAAATGAAAAGATTGTACAAATTCATGTAATACAATGTACAGAATTAATTGATAAATCTTGTTCTACTTTTGTTACCCACCTAATAATATAAGTTAAATTTTTTCCTAACCAAAAAAAAGTTTTCATTTTTTTAAGTATACTGTAAGGGATTACTGAATATATATTCATTCAATGATTTGAAAAGTAGTTAAACATAAAACATGATTTGTTATTAACCAATCTAAAAAAAGTTTACCTTATAGCTTTGATTGTTTTTTTTTGGGAATATTAATGAGTTAATTGATTGTTTTCCATCTTAAAAATAGCTGCATCTAGATATACTTGGCAAGAAAATTGAAATTCTCACTTCACATAAATGATATTAGTCTTTTTACATATATATATCGTACATGGTTGGTGAAAATGAATTATTCGTTAAGAACCGATTGTTTGTTGTAAATATTCTAATTTTTATACAGTTCTTATCATCATTATGATTAAAAGTTTGTTTAGTACGTGAACAACTTATGTCATTACTTACTTTCCTTTAACTCTAAAGGTTGCAAGATAAAAGGGTTAAGTAGAAATCAATATTAGGCAAACTTTACTAGGTAAACCATGAATCCTTTTTACTTATGTTCTACTTCTAACAAAGCTTCAGGTTCAGGAGGACAAAGTGTAACAAACCTAATTTGTTATTCATTTTTGTGTTGATAATTTGAATTTTCCGATTGATGTTTGAGACTGTAATTGGTCAGTATCTTTTGACATATGCGGATCCTGTATGTAGATCGCCAGAATATTCCCATTAAGTAAGAAACATATAAACGGGGTTGAATGCTGCTATCATTGGAATGGAGTAAACTCATTTCGTCCTACTTGGGATTCATCAACCGCACTTACATGCATTTCCAGGCAATCCCCACATGATGCACATACTGAAAAAGGGAATAATCACTTGCATTCTTAAAAATCATTGGGAAGATCCAAACAACCAACACAAAAATAAATTAAACTTCAATTCATTGAAGAACTCTGTGACCATCTGGACTCAGTAGCTAGGAGGATAACGAAATAGAGTTCGAGGCGAAAGGTACTGGGCTTATTTGACCATTTAGCTTACGAATTCCAATAGCATTTTTCTCCTTGTACATTCTTTATTTCACCCTCCGTGACCGTTTTGTAGTTCACAAGAACATGGGTAAAGACAACCGAATATATTTGAGCGCTAAATTACAGAATATCTCAGTAAAGTATGAGAACCATATAGTAAATAGTTAATTTGCAAACTATCAATCAATTGTCTCAATCTTGACCGTTTCTTCTGCAAATTCCAGTGCATCGTCTCCAATTATTATTGTTCATACATTTTCATACCAATTGCGTTTTGTTCCCGTTCCTTCGTTATCGATCTTCTACTGAAATACATTCAATGCCCGATCATCGTTATATAATACTTATGCGGATATAAGTAGCCCACACCACAGTTTTAGTTGTGGAGATGTAAGTCGATCAAAACTTTAAAAAATGGTTTCAGTAGGACAACAAATATCAAAACAGAATTTAAAATAACAGGTGATAACATCAGTGATGTTCTCATCTGCGCGAGCGTTTAACCACTCGACCACTGAGCCGGCATCCAATGGTATTAAACAATCCACGAAACGGCCGTTCAGTGCTTCCAAGTTTTCCATGGTGGTCTAGCTTCAATTGATTCATAATTTCAACTGTGTAAAATTACTCAAATCTCCACCAAACTCACTTCTAAAAAATAATTGTTGATAGAATAAGATCGCATATGTACTAATCTAATAAATATATTAGTTTTATTTTTGTCATCAATAATCTAGTTACTTGAATGCCATGGTAAAATACCACATTTATTTGTGTTATTATTAGTATAGAAGATTTATGAAGATTAATTGTTTTTTAAATCACATCTCATGATTAATCGACATCAACTGAGATTAAGTTGAAGAAAAAACTACTGAAGTCGTTTAGAGCAGTACACATTTGTTATGCCATAGTTTGTTATTCATCAGTAATGTACATTTACAATCCTATACGACTTCAGTCCCTAGAACTTCTAATCTCATGAAAATACAGAACCACCGAGTAAATTAGTCAGTACATAATATAGAAGTTCGTGAAGATTATTGAATCTTATAGATTACATCGCGAATTAATATTAGTTAGACAACCAGTGAAAACCAGAAAGCAGTGGAGATTTGTTTCGTCTTTTTATTAGACTCTTTAGGATCGTACATCTGCGACCCTACGGACAGTCGAATCTAGAAACTTTATATTTTGTGACAAACATTCACTCTTTATATCAGTGATTCGGTATCCAGTGGTTTACATATCATTCCGTTAAGCAACTGTCCTCTAGTTCTGTTTGTAGGTAACACGCTGCATACTTGAACTCCTTTGGCCACGAATGTTCACTGGAATTGCTGCAATAACCTCTTCTAGTCGATACTTCACGTTACACACCTCTGGCTTTGATCAACTCGTTTTATAGTTCGACAGTTATTAATAGTTACTTAGATAAGTTATTTTAGTTTAGATACTGAATGGATCATTCATGTTAGAGCAGGAAAAGTTAATAAAAGAGGTTAAATTTGAAAATTATGTGAATAATAACATATAGGATAAAAAGACTAATTGGAGCAATGTTCTTGCCGTTAGAGTAATAAGGTTACGAATAACAACAAATAATTATTTAATATGGCACTGTATTTTAGGAATCATTCGATAGCAATGAAAGCAAAAGTGTATGATCAATACAATCAAGACGAATTTCGAAGGGAATATTAGCATAGATCTATTTTTTTTACTAAATCAATGCTTTCATAAAAATAATGTACAAACACACCCTTGAACTTCATTTATTTTCAGTGAAGCCACAATAAGAATTAGCAGTAAGCTCTGGAAGTTACAATTTTTGACTCAGTTACTACCTTAAATGCGCGTTTACTGCTATTAGTTATAAATGAATCTAAATATGGTGACCTGTGCAATTCTATAGATCTACGTAACCGAATCAATCAAGAATAAGTTATCCTAGTCCAAACACATCTGATATCTGCGCTTCCTCACCTCATCTTGTATGTGCGATAATCACATTAATCGTATCTCACAAAAAGAAAGCTATTTTCGCATGATAAAGAAGTATTTCCGCTTGATGCTTTGATGATAATACAACTCTGGGAAAATGTACAAGATTACCATCTAGTAGAAAGATTATTTTCAAGAATACTTAATAAATTAAGCATGAAACAGAACCATTTGTCCCTTATGTGGGCTAAATTAAACCAACTGAACCCAACTTATTTTATTCGTCATTATCATCAACTTGTGTTCAACTATTTCATTAAGTAATTAGTTTATCTCAGTTTTACGAAGATTTCTTACTGTTATGGTTGTTCTAAAATCTTTTTCCCTATAACATATTTGCTCTCATTGTTTTTAAAAAATCCCATTAATGCCTTTTAACTCCGCCTGTAGCTCTTCTAGAGTTACTGCCGGTCCAAAGCCCGGGTAAAGGAGGAGGGTTGGGCATGAAGTTAGCGACCCCTTTCCGTAGAAAACTAACTCGCTATAAAAACGCTAACCAAAAAAAATAATTCAAACCACTTAAACTCTGCCCTGGGAGTTGAAGGAATAATTATGACGCCTCGTGATGAAAGCCGAGATTTTGGGGAAGTCACGAGGCTGATGCCACTTCTAACAACAAGAACAACAGTCTTTATAGGTACATGGAACGTCCGAACATTGTGGAAGACCGGGAAAACCAATCAAATAGAAGGAAAGCGGAAAAGAGAAAGGCCAAAGAACACATTACCCCGGGAAATAAAATCAGATGTGAAAAGGATGAATAACAAGAGGAAAGAACTGGAAAGGATTGCCCAGGATAGGGTTGTATGGAGAATGGTGGTGGGTGGCCTATGCTCCTCCACGAAGGGTAACAGGCCTAAGTAAGTAAGTAATTAATGCCTTTTACACCTTTACTTCACTATGTTGATACATATTTACTTCTGATCGATTTCATTGGTATTTATTTGTTAGCCGCCATATGTAATTTTGATTTCAAAATATTATAAGTTATAAGCTATTAATAAGAACTTAGAAAAATCAAATGAATTCATGTTACTCTGCCCCGAATTCAAAATGGACAGCTTGTAACATTCTAGGAGTTACGTAGGAAATCAATTAGAATTATCAATATTTTACTATTTGAACGCTGAAAATGATTTAAAAGGACAAGACCAAAGAGTAGCAGCGAATTAGAGCTATTTCAAAAGTGTCTATGAGAACTTTATTAGTGGTGGACAACAAATATTTTTGAATTACTCAAAATATTCACAGTATTTTTTACTTTTCGAAGTCGTCAGAAAGAATTTGAGATTACACTTTAATTTATGGACAACTGTATCAAATTCTATATAGTGTCCCATGGGTATTTATATGAAATTAATTCCTCTATACGGCTACAAATCATCAATGCATCATAGCTGATGTCAGCCAGTGGTGAAAACCTCAGTTCTTATTCTTAATCTTAACTATTTTCCATCAACTGTAACAAGGAATACACATAAGAAGATTTGTTAATCATGTCAAAACTCTTCATTTCTTGTAATTATATTACTATTAAACCATAAATTATTTCATAACTAAACGCCATCTTTTGATTATCTGACAAGGTGTTCGAAGAAACTATGTGTTGAAAAAGCCGTTTCCCCAAGTTTATACAAATGTGGACGAAACATAAATTGGACATGTAATAACATTTTGCTTTTTGGTAAATATCAATACTAATAACGGTAAACTCATTAGTTATGTAAGAAAACTGACATTTCTTGTATACCTTTATTGTGAATAACTAATTAAAAGGATTTAGGTGAGACTATAATTTATGGACGAACCAATCAGATTTAGAATAACAAATCTTGAATTTTGGCGCGAAATTGGTTCATCCATTTGGCTAAATAGCGCTTTGACATTTTAGCTGATGTCAAATCGTGATGAAAACCCTAAATTTAATTCCCAACCCTAACCATCAACTGTAAATCATGATATTTGTTCTTCATACAGGTTTATAACCCTCATTTAGCTCTAGTAAATTGGTGAACATTCTCAGGGTCACTTTAGAGTCACTCAAAGGTCGTCCATAAATTATAGACTCACCGGAATTTTTGAATAAGCTTGAAAACGGTGAAAAAACTCAGTCATGTATGGAAATAGAACTACAGATAATAAATTATAATATCTACTATTTAGCTGTACCAATCATACCAAACATTAAAATTACTGTTTTATCAAAAAAGCATACGAAGGGTGACGTAGTTGAACGAAAACCTTAGATTTTGATTTCTAATGATAGAAACTTTTAGCATTTTTAGTTTAAAAGAACAAGTCACAAGTTTAAATGATAGGTACAAAGTGAAATTAGAAAATGTCCCATTGTCTTTAAATTTAATTCTAATCACTCATTTTCATTTGTATGCCCAGAATGATGGATGACATAAAAGCTGTTTCGACTGTAATTGTAATAGCATAAATATACTGTGCAAGAGGATAATTTTATTTTATTCTACAAATAAACTAGATCCCATCCAGATTCTTAACAACCTAAACATCACTGCTCAATCTTCTGGAACAATAAAGGAAGTAACAAAAGCTTTGATAGACCAAGAAAACTAAATTTCTTTTACCGTTTGTCGATTGATTAAGTATATGAAATTTCTAAGTTTAATAACTTCATTCACTTTATCATCATACATAAATTCATAATATGGTTTTTTTATTAACATTTGTTAGTTCATTACAAGGATGGTTTCGATTATTTAAATGAGACTGTTTACTCTGTTATAATTTTATTCATAATGTGTCAGATAAATGAATACAAACATTTCGTGAAATAGATAGTGGCTAGCAGTGGAATCCATGACGCGCGTTTCGTCCTATCTGGGACTCGTCAGCTGGATGTACCTGCATCTCAGAGTTGATGTTCAC
>NW_017386053.1:571951-619200 GCF_000237925.1 Schistosoma mansoni
AAAAAAAAAAAAAAAAAAAAAAAAAAAAAAAAAAAAAAATAAAAAAAATGAAAAAAAAAAAAAAAAAAAAAAAAAAGAAAAAAAAAAAAGCGAAGTAAAGATAAACTATACTTCAGATCGTGAAAAATAAAAAATCACCTGTATTATTAGTACAATACGATCAGTCTGAGTCCCAAATAGGACGAGACGCGCGTCCTGGATTCCACTGCTAGCCACTATCCATTTTTGCTTACCATGATTGTGAATTTAGGCTGTATCGAGGCAATACGCACAGTATGCACATATGCCAATTAGAGGCTGACCAGTTGCAGTCCTAAAACATCAATGGGAAGATTTAAACAAACAATACTGAGCGAATTTCGTAAAATAGATGAATGAAACACTGAAGAAATTTTCCAAGTATTTCAATAAACATAGTAATATCAAAACAATACATCCATTAGTAATATAAGTATAATAATACATTTAAAATAGTTTTAATTGGCTCGACAATGCAAATAAATGTTGCGTTAACTTAAACAACTAACATCTATTCGGAGTAAGGACGTATTTTCTGAAATGTGGATATACTAACCGGTAGTTGTGCAGTACTTTAATGCAGCCTCTTCTCCAGAAGGACCTACTAGGTTTCACCAACTTGTTTGGTTGGAAGGGGAAGTATGATAAGTTAATCCGGATTCATATCGATTCAATAAATATTAAGTTTACTTGAGTGAGAATGTGTAACAATTGTATATATTTGAAAATTAATTTAGAATCTATGCCGATTTACACTCATGATCAAGTTTATACAGACAGCTATGTAGTGATACTAAAATAACATGTACACATTTTCTCAAAAAGCGTGTTATCAAGGTTAATTTAAAATGAGAATTTACGGAAATTATCGATAACAATGTGAAATAATTAAAAATCCTGTAGGATAGAAAAGTCCTAGTGAAATGAATTGTTTAACGTAACATTAGTGATTGTATGTACTGTATAATGAAAGTAAATTCAACAACTGCAGAGCTCCCATTAGTACACAAACTAAGAAATGTCATAAATGAGTGATTATATGATCTTTGCTACTGAAATCACTATCTATTTCTTATAGAAGGTACATGTAATTGTCTAAGTATAGAAAAGATTTTAGAATTATTTATACAAAGATTAGCGAAAGTTAAACTATTTTCTAACTGTAACTTACAAATCAGTATGAACCGCTAGCATGCAAAGATGATTGAAGGACATTGGACATTCATTTAATTTTGGGCTTAGGATATCAGTCAATATTTTGAGAATTATGATAACTTTTTTTCCCGAAACCTTAAATTACACCACTTGTCGTCTAATTACTTAGCTGCAAACAAGCATATGTCTTACTGGCTTTATGCATTCCCTAAACATGAGAAGTATGCTATCAGTACACTACGGAATCAAATAAAATCCATAAAGTATATGAAACACAAATAATAGAAATTTGAGGGAATAGTGAATATCTGTAATAGTAGTAGTGGGTACAACTCTGAGTTTCCAGCAAAGATCCTTAACCGATACAATAAAAATGATTTTGTATGATGTTGTGGTGATATAGTGATTATCTAAAACCTTAGCCAGACATCGAAATAAATAACATCAAGCTTGTACCTTACCTAAAACGGTGATTATATCAGAAATTTGAAAATCAAGCTTTCTCAACTGACCCGAACAATGTTTTAATTAAAACACATCAGTGAACTGTTACATTCTGAAACGTTCAGTAAGTCATCAACATACAATATCCAATTAAGTTAATATTAAATCGGCCAAATCTGTGAGTAGTATGTATAGCGATAACCTTTAAACCTAACTATGACATTCTGTTGTATTTTAAGAAAATTGTCTGACAAAAATGTAAACGATTGATAGAACTGTATGATTCACATACATTTTAGCCAATTTTAACATAGTCTTATTCAAACTAGTCTAAATGGTTTTAGAAATAATGAAACATTCATCGCACTCACAACTTCTCTACTTCTCGCTAAAAACAAGAGAAATTTATCATTTAGGGAAATTAGAGAATATAATCGACCAGAATTTACTATACGCACGATGCATTTTTGTTAATATGTTGGAGGAAATATTCAATCATCAACAATAAATGTTGTTATGACAACAGACAATTAACTTTTTCTAAATTAACACATATACTTGTGCTTAAAAAAGACATTTGTATAAACTAACAATACATTTCAAAAAATATATAAGTTGAAGTGCAGATTTTGCTGAATACAAAAGCATAATAATAACAACAGTGGGGAGATACTGCACGTGCAAAAAGTAATATGCATGAAATGAGTTATTATTATTATTATTTGAACACATAAATACTGGTACAAGGGGGCACCAGATATTTATGCGCCACACAAAAAATTGTCATTTCATTTAATTGTGTGAGAGCTATGATACTGCCCAGGTACCCAGACCGAAATAGGTGGTTTTCTCAGGGAGCCACACCCCGAGCCATTGATCCACAAGGTAGTGGATCATCGTGAGGAGATGCAGTTTCATGGTAGCCAGTGACCAACGATTGGTTCATACGCCATTTATTCATTCAGGATACTGGAGTCCATGTGCACCATTAGTTTGGAATCAGGGTTTTCCAACTCTCCTAGGTGGACTCGCCGTGTCCACCAACTAAGTTAAAGCACTAGACATTCGCTTTTCGTCCTCTCAATTTCGTAAACAACAGTAATACCACGAGAATGCAGTGAGTAGGACTTCCCTGACAGAGGCTATATACGCGTGGCCATGTGAGAGCATTTCGAGAGAGAGGTCGGGCCCTCCCCACTCTTGGCCGTACCAGGGCATTCGGGGGCATGAAATGAGTTAATCGGACTTTGTAATTATAGTTAACTTTCATTAAAGTCATTTATTTACCTCCTGTAGTACACCTTTTATTTAATCATTTAGTCGCTTGTAAATAGTACTTTTGAGCTGGATATAAAATAATCTATCGAGAATTAATATAGGAGAGAATTACTTATTTATTTTATATTCGCTCATAATAAATAAATAGATTGTTTACGATAGCATTTCATTTTTGTAATCAATTATAAACTTTTGAATTCATTCTATCTACTTGAATAAACGAGGAAATTGTAGGTAACTTTAGAATTGCAGTACTAACTAAAAATAATTATACATCTGCTTCAATTTACAATTCCAGGAACTTACAGTAATTAAACTATTCAGCTTTTATTAGTGACATTTATTAATTAATTCACATTTAATATACAAAATTATTTAACTGTGTTAATTTGAAAAAAAGTTAATTGTCTGTTGTCATAACAACATTTATTGTTGATGATTGAATATTTCCTCCAACATATTAACAAAAATCCATCGTGCGTATAGTAAATTCTGGTCGATTATATTCTCTAATTTCCCTAAATGATAAATTTCTCTTGTTTTTAGCGAGAAGTAGAGAAGTTGTGAGTGCGATGAATGTTGCATTATTTCTAAAATCATTTAGACTAGTTTGAGTGGGACTACATTAAAATTGGCAATAAGGTTTTTCCATATAAAAGTAATAAGACTAATGTTTACTGAGATTACATTTTTAATATGAAATAATCAACCAAACTATCGCTGTGTGTAAATGTTACGTCCTTGAATCTTTCTACCCACTTTGTGCCGAGTATGACCTGTGTAATGTAGATTAAGACCTTGACCCGGTAGGCTGACTGGCTTAACCTTTGAGGCTAATATGCGTGAGTTCGAAGTGGGGGTAGAGAGACGAAAACTATTCTATCCCTGATTGGCTGGCAAGCACGCGAGAGAGAGAAGACAAAGACAGCTGGAACGCTAATCAATTTATTCCAACCCCGATCTAGCACTCGAATTCCCAATTCACATTAGGGTGAAAGGTTACATGAATAAATAGATGAATAGGCTGACCACAACGTACAATAATTAGGAAAATACAATTATGTCCAAAACTAGGGGATTATAGTAGAAAATAGGGTACAAAAGATTACGTCTAAATTACAATAGCTTTAGAACAGAAAATGCTATGGCAGTGAATTATACATCAAACGAAAGCTTATGATCTGTAGATTAGGCTAGGGGCAAAAGTAAATGTTACAGTTTTACAAGCTTTGAATTAAATGAATTAACGTCCCCAAAAATAGCTTCCGTAATTTGTTAAGGCTTCTTGTTTTGCGGTTCACATCAGTAAACAAACACCAAATTTCTTATAATACTCTTGAATATTACAACACTTCCACGTTGTCCCAAAGAATTTTGAGTTAATAGTCACTTTTGGAAAATTTCTTATGTCTTCAAAGTAATCTGTCTATCAAAACTAGTGAATAGTAGATCGAAATTGTCATCTTTTGCACGATTCACGAGATCATAATAATCTAGAATCTATCAAAACCAGATGGACTTCCGGACACAGTTCATCAACTGTAGTCAAATCATGATGACAAAGTCTAAAGTCATAATATTTGACCATTCGAAATTTTAGTGTTACAGTGGTTAATGCTTGGTGAAAATAAAAGATATTAATGACTAGAAATGTGACTCAACCAACTTAGGTCGTTAATTTCTCACTCCTGTGTAGTTGTTTACACTAGAGCTATACATAGCAACTGACAATGAATGTTAGATGGTTTTTAATAGATATGAAACCGATATCCTCTTTTTTTACAAATGACAAATTTTAACAGATCACTGGCCAGCAATATTAATTCATTTTAACCGGTTCTCTATCTCATAATTATCTAAAAATGTGTATCAATACTTACACATAGGGGAATGTTGTAAACAACCAATAATGATAACTAGACGCCACATGTTAGAGTGATTATGTAGCTTGAAGTTGAATCGTTATGATACATAACCTAGACAGAATCACAAACAAGCTGACGAGATTGACAATAAAATTAACACATGTGAAAATGACCCAGTTCAAATAATTTGAGTTTACGATTCTAAGTAGATTACAAGCTTACGTTTCAAAATAGTTTAAAGAACTACTAGATGTGATCGTTTTTATCAGTAGAGATGTGAGTCGATCGATTTAGCATACATAAGTTGCATATCGTCCAACTGGAAGCTAGTTTTTCATTCACAGAAAGTTACTTTTATTTTCATTATTTCGCTGTCACTGTGATTAATTCTACTAACCTCCTTACATCTTTGTAAAACTGTGACCGTTGACAAATGTTCTGAAACGTGTTGATACACATCATTTACATGCTATATGTTATAATGTAGTCACGAACAAATAATGACAATCGTGAAAATACTATTATCATTTTTAATCAAAGTACGTTCATCGACTTTTAAATTTACTACGAGTATCCTATTTGACAGAATAATTAAAAGTACCTGATACTTCATAAGAGTTTTGCAATTTGTATTCACTAAGAATATCTTCAAGACTAAATAATTTAACAAATTTATAACAGTTTGTAATACCACAGTGTGTACTTGATTAAGCAGTGTGACCTATTTGATTATGTAGTGAATTAATCCTTACTTGTAGGAGAATTACCAACAGACATATAAACGAGAAATCAAAGTATTTTGAAAGCTAAAATCATTTATTAACACTTGAAATTGGAAACAATTTACAAGAATGATGATTTCTGTATAATCAATAGTATTACTTGAAATGAGTCAGTCAGTCAACTATAACGTAGGACTAGGCACATATATGCAACGGTCAACGTTGCCACAACTCATTAACACAACAAGATGAATACCAAATTCATGGAAGTAGTTACTTCAATGGTAGTAATATATAAAAGAAAAATTGTGTATAAGAATAGAATACAGGAAGAAAGAATTAGTTCGTAGAAAGGTATTCAATGATTTTAATCTCACCTACAATGAACAATTTAGTTAATCTAGAAAGTCTACTTTTACATTAACAAAAAGCAACTTTCCAAATGAAATACATGTAAGGATGATAATATCAATTTACACTAATAATTTATGGATTACCTGGGTTGCAGGATAAATTAAAAGTATTTAATCATGAAAGAATAAAGGAGTGTGTCACTTCTAGGTTTCATACATTTCCATCCCAATATCAAAGAGTACGTAGAAATAGTTCTTCTTAACGAGAAACTTTCTTGATTAGTAATACCGAGCTTTCACTATCTCAGATTTACTGAAATTTTACACTAATAGTCCTATAGGTTCTATTCGTCAAAAACTGATCTCAGTTAGAATACCGCTAAAAGAACCAAGGAGCACTGGACATGTTTTATGCTAGTATAAGACTTAGCAGTACGTATCCGTAACCTCCAGAGCTCAAAGCGTACATTTAGACTATAGATAACTGAATTGGTACCCAGTGGTTTACATTTCTAATTTTAGTCATATCTAAACTCCATGACTTCCTACTAGAACTTCTTGAAGTAGATAGCTAGTGAGCTAAATATTATAGTTGAAGCGTTTCATGAAACAGATCAAATTTTTGGTTGTGTTCATCCCAGATTGATTTCTGCTGAGGATTTCGTACTAGAACGAAATGCCTATCTAGTGCCTTCTGCCTTTTATTTATACCCACGCTAAGATTAATCTGTGAAAATTACCCACTAAAAAATCAAATCAATCTCCAAAAAACCCTTTCAACTAAATCAATAACGTCATTCAACTATGAACAACTAAAGTTTTAAACAGTTCATTCCATTAAATAAAGATAGAGCATTAGGGTGTTTTCGCTTAACCAAAAAAATCTATTGTTTCAACTCTATATCAACTCTATACGCACAAAATAAACCAAAAACCTCAATTAACATGCAAGTTTAAATAAACTCATTATTAAGAAATAAAAACAGATACACTCCTATAAACTACTATATACTAAAAGTGTATTCTCGTTTTTTTTTGTCATATTAAACAATTAAACAAAGGAAAATATTATCAATTGAATATGAACAAGGTAAATTTTTTTTTCAAAAGAGGAAGTTTTGTAAATAAAGGCAAAAAAAAGAGAAATGTGCGTATGTATATCTTTAAAGAGACATGGGAAGGTTAAGTTAACAGCCTTTATATATTAAGTCCAAAATAATAATACTAATAATGATAATTGTAATAATTCATTGTGTTAATAATAGTAATCTAAATCTCTCTCTATATATATATCATGGAAATGCATTAATAACTGACTAGAAACTATAGAAGATAAATGAATAGTAATAATAATAATAATAGTATGAAAAGTATAGGTAGATAGGTATAAAGAAAAAAATGAAAAAATATGAGAGAAAAATGATAAAAAAAAGAAGGAACAAAGGAATTGGACACGAATAAATCCCTAAGAAAAAAAATATTTGCATAGATTAATGGTTTTCTTCTTTTTTTTCTAAACAAAAAAAACAAACATTTTGTATAACAAATGTAAATGCTGGGAAATGTTGGAAAAGATAAAATAATAATATTAAAGGGAAGATATAGTGCATTATGATATGCAAAGCGTATAATTGTATATAAAGGAGAATGAAGAAGATTGTAATTATATGAATAATTTCTATTTATACACATAAGAATGAGTAGTGAGCCCGCAGTAGTATATATATGTATATATCACATGTGAAGATCACAATAATATGAGGAAATTATTGAAGGAAAAAATGCATTATGATCATGAATCAATGTCGAATGAATGGTGATAATATGAAAACCATCTGAAAGATAGTTAAGTAATATATAATATAATCTGTAAAATACATAATGATGAAATAAGAAAATTGCTATTGTATAGTGGACAATATTCTGAGAAAAGAAAATAATAATAATTAAAAACATAGTTCCATCATAGAAAGTGTATGTGTATGTGTACGTGAAAATACATTGGATGTTTGTGTAGAATGGTTTAATACAATGATGATGGAATTTCGTAATGTTGTCCTAGTGACGATCACCTCGTTGTCGTAATAACCTGGAAAAGAAGGCATGAAAACGTCAAAAAATAGAAAACAATTAATAGCATGAAGCTAGGCGAAACATAAACGATTATGATGTACCACGTTTGTAGTATATCCCAAATATTGTTCCCTGATATTATCACGTAACGCGAATAAATCAATACTGATTATAATCATCATTACAAATACCCTGTTATATGTGGCCAGGAGTGCGTAGAGTATACCGATTTTATTGAACTACTGTTAAAACAGATGTGAGCACACTTTCTATTCACAGTATCCATGCGATAGGATGTTACTTGAAAATGTGAAAGCTCATGCCTTTACAGCTTAAACCAGGTCGGTCGATGAGGACATTTTCACTAAAGATAAAAGTCCTGAGGTTAGAATCAGTGATATACATAAACTTCTTGATCTCAATGGAAAGACTGACAAACAGATACAATATGTAAACCAGCAAATAAACAGGATTTTAAAAATGATATTTTATTATTGTGTAGGTATATGCTCAAATGGAAAACTGGAAATTGACCACCTAATAAACCATCTATTTCAACTTTGACATATATATGAAATAAGGCGCATTTTAGAAAAAGTAGCGAAATTCTTTTATTACTAGAAAGGCTTGAAAAATCAGACTGTAACATATATATTTCTCAGTATGTTTTAAGTTTTATACTCATCCTGTTATAGTTCCATATAGTTTATAGTATATTTGTTAAACAGAAAGGATTATGATGGCAATACATATGCAAAGCTTAATCATTTAACTTATTACTTAACGTGATAGTATCTCTTGTTAATAAATATAATTTGTGTATTAAGAAGTTTCGGAATATGATGGTTTGTTATTGTTTTGGTTTAGAGAATGTAGTGTAAATCATGAAAATAAAATGATGACCACATGATCAAAAACAAATCAAATGTCAACAATGGATAACTCTTATAATTACGGAATCCGTTTATCAAGAACAGATTCATATACATAGCTTTGATTTACACTGTTTGTGTAAGAACTAATTATATTATATAGTTAATAAAACTGGAATAGGAGAGATTCTGCTGATCACGAAATTATCTAAAACAAATATTCATATTACATAAATAAAACTTAAATGTAAAATTAAGAACATTTTAACTGGAACAGACTTATATAAACACATAAACATTGGTACAAGGAAGCACGAAATACAAATGTGTCACACAAATCTTTCGATTTGTGTGGGAGTTGGAATACTGCCCGGATGCCCAAACCGAAGCAGGAACAGATTAAGCATTAATATACACACAAACATGTAAGTTACATGTTTGTAGAAACATTATTCTTATAGTAACATACGGAAATCTACTTTGAAGCAGATAAAAGTAAAGATTATAAATGATCGGATTTTAACGATTACAAACGAACTAAAAAGGAATTATATAAATTGATTTTCTAAGTCCTATTTTAATTCCATTAAAAAGTTTTTTTATCATAATCACTCTAAAAAGCCTCCTATTCACAAAATCTATAAATCCAAGTTTTTCCTGAAAAGTTCGTATAATCTCCCTAGATGTGACTGTTTTAGGGAAACTGTTTACACTAATACGAGTAACCTAGTAAGAACTTGCCGATTCCGTGGTTGGTCATATTATCGAATTCAATACTACAAGCAAAAACTATGTATTACTAAGTTTCTACTTCGATCGAAATGAAAGTAAAACTTAAAGAATAAGAGTCATGCATCTACTAACCATTTATTTATCCTACTTGAAACTTTTAACAAACCCTATAACTTGAGGGTAAAACTAAATACACTGAAAAGCAACAAACCAACATAACGATGTATAGATAACCAGATGACTACCACAGACAGTATTTATTTTTGAATATACACTTCATATTTTGCATAGTTCTTCTTTAGTTTAGACATCACAAATGTTTCAAGATGCATGTAATCACCTAATTTTCATGAGTTAAAAGTAATCTACCGATCGATGACTAATAGTCTAAAGAAGAAAAATCTGACTGCCTGGAACTCAGAAGTTGGTGTAAGAAAATTAAAAAAAACAGCAACTTGAGTTGCTTATCATGATTGAACTTGAAATATCCATAACAAGGAACTGTAAAGTTTTTTTATTGAACTACGGCAACTTCTAATTACAAACGATCGGATACGCTCTTTACATATAAAGGGATTTACGTGAACTAGTTAAATCGGATGACTGATACAGAACTTCGATAATAGTTTCCTAACGCGAAGACAGGAAGAAGTCAGGAGAAGCTTGATATTCAAAGAAGTAAGATCCGAGGAACAACAACTGTGTTAAAGCAAGGATATATGACCTTGAGACACAGCAAAGCTAACGAACTAAAAATGGCAACAACCAACCAAACATCATCAAAAGTCAATGTGGAATCAGAAATAAGTTATCGCGGTTACCCTTGCTGAAAGATGATTAAAATTTATCAACGCAAAACTCGATAATCTGAAGTTGACCTAGAAGGAGCCATAATCCATGAAATATTATTATTCAAACGAAACTTAAGTTTATAATTTCTGATTATCATTCAACTTTCATTTATTTATTATATGTATGATAGGTATGCGCGCACATTAATTTGCAGCATTTGAACAATCTCGGTCAAAGATGCACAAGATTCTGAGCTCATTTAATTTAGAGAAAAAAACATATCCAGAACCATATCATAAAAACAAGATATAACTAGAAATAGCTTTCAGGAATAAATTTACTCTTCAGTAAACAACTTACATATTCTCACTCGCTTCATCAATTCCATACGCTGCATTTGGTGTTTTGCTAGATGTGACCAAATTTTCCCCAGCTTCTTCTCGTTTAGCACGCTCACGGCGCTTTATTTCATAAATTAAAATAATTATAAACAAAACCACCACTTCTAGGATAATACCAATTAAAGGCCATAGCGGAGCACGACGATCTATATTGCAAACAAGTAGTAAACAGACACGTTAAAAATACTTTAACATGATGTAAATGAAGCGACTTGTTTATGCAGTTACATGGAATCTTTTTAAAATGTAATAATTACTGTCGCTGACTAATATACGAATATATAAGGTGCTTTATAATTATAAGCATCACAACTTCGACTAAAAATTATGACAACTGTAACGACTACATACTATCTAAACTACTTAGTTTAATAAACTGTTATATCTTGTGGCCGAGTGGATGCCTAGTTGATGTGTGACGCGATAAGACCGCCAAACAGGGAGCAGCGAATTATCGATTGGAACAGTGACACACGAAACCGTACGAGCAGTCTAGAGTACGTATCGGCCCTACGATCTGCTTAGCCCAGCCAGTTAAGTCCAAAACACCGATAACAGCCTCAGTGGTATAAATAATTGTATTTCAAACATACTGAGTTTATATACTAACCAAACAAACCATATCGACCCATAAAATAGATAATAACATTTGTACAATATTTAGCCGAATGTGGCTGTGAATAGTAATCAATAAACTGATGATAACTCAAGGATCGTATAATAATAGTTCAATAATAGGTCAAAATAAAGTTAGTGATAAGAGGAAACGAATATGATTAGGTTAATTACAATTGGAAACATACATATTATATTGGCCAATAATTAGTCCTCAAAAGTTACCATTCATAATTCTCTTCGGGATACAACATAAACCCTATGATTGATATAAAAACGTCATGCACTGAATGTACGATAGGTTATCATAATACCCTATTTCCGTGTTAGGTTCGTTGTATAGTTGCGGAATACCAATTACTCAGAGTCATATCACGTCTACAAGTCTACGGGAAATCAATTATTAGAAACTTGAGATGGTACGGTGAAGAATCGGTTACCCAAATAACAATCTTATTGTGAAGACATTTACAACGATGTCATAAAGTTACAAACTTATAGACAATTAACTTTTCAAGTGGCTGATATATATATATATATATAATCACATCTTGAGGAATGATTACGTAACTTAGTCAAATAGTTATATCTGTCGGTCATAGACGGTTGACTGTGAGATATCGAATTTGTGTTCATATAATAAGTCATTGAGTGACTGGTATTGAATACTACTCAGTTTCAAACTATACAAATCTGATTGTTAATTTAACCGTAAATAAATCAACGTTATTAGCCTTGCGTTCTCATAGCGCATTGTCGGATTTAGGAGTTCAGTACAAAATATAACCCACTTAAGTATTCAGCAAGCACAACAATTCAGACATAACTGTTTCAGCAGACAGGAAATCCAAATGTATATTAATTAGCTGATAATTTTACACTAACAGTTTAAACCTCAACCTTGAATACTCAGAGACTACACAAGAATATCAGTGTTTACAATTCGATGGATAATATCAAGAGAAGATTACTTTTTTAACTGGTCTTATACTAGATTTTCAATGACTTTAATAAGTCTTGATAAAGTGAATAATTTTTATACTTCCATCAATTATCCAAATGAAAGATTAAGACAACCACCGATATAATGATAAATACCTTGGGATAGTACTAATGACCATTTACTAATCCTAAGGACTTGTAATCACTAATATGAAATCTATTCTACTGAAGCGAAATAATAATGTTCAATAGAAATTTCTAAGTCCTTCATGATGCATAAAATTTAAGAAATTTTAACAAATGTTTAATTCACAGTTGTGATTAGAAGATAAAACTACTGTTTCAGACGAAAATAAACTAAACAACAGAACAATAACAGTGGATTTGTTTTTATTTCTAGGACTGGTGTGAGGTAAGGGTTGACTACATGCTATGAAATAAGTATTTATCTAGATTAAAAAATTATAGGATATTAGAGAGAATAATTGTTTTCAACAACTCCACCATTAGGCTCTACAGTTTTAAGTCCATAATTATGATATCTTACAAATGTCAAAATAAGGCATACATTAATGAATTTGATGTTATATGTTAAAAATGGTGAACGTTTGTATCTGTCACGACATAAATACTCCATAATTGTGTTATTTGTAAATTAGAGAGTTCATTTAATAAAGGTCAGAATGATTTGTACTAAGTGTCAAGTCATAATCAGTATAACAGTAATATAACAAAATAAAAAATTGTGAGTGAAATGCGTAGTAGGAGAATGCCATCTTGTTATTCGAGGTGTAATCCCATCCGACTGATCTTGATCTCTGATCATTCCAGTTAACAAGAAAGAACAGAAACTGTCCTGTGAACAATGCGAACGTGTTTCGGATGCGGTTTTCTACCTCCAAAGGTAAAATGTTACTTCACGATTGGCTCGCATCATCGCCTGAATGAGTGATAGGGGGTGAAATAGTTGAACGCATCCACCGCCCCACTTATCTTGAAGGTCTATTTAGTACTCCTGGTTTGATATTTGACCAAATCCCGGAATGGATTCAGAAAGTTCGATTGGCTTTGCCAACTTGCGTCACTTACGGAGTAGGTGAGAAATCCATCTTCCAACCAAAGGACGAGTTTTCTGCCCAACAGATTGCTTCGTTCTACTTGATGGATGTGATATACCAGTCAGTCAGTCAGTCAGTTACAACGTAGAACTTCGTACGTACGTACATCAGTTCGAGTTGCCATACCACATTAGCACAGAGATGCAGTTGTCGATTCAAATCCCATATTGGTAGAAGTAGTAAGAGTATAAGTATTATGTGAAAGATAAGGGTTTGAAGATGTTATTGAAGGAGTATAATACGGTGAAATAAATTTGGAAAGAGAAAAAGGATACGGACATGAGGAATTCAGAAGATTAGAATTTGGTAGAACACAAAGAGTGGATGCACCTTCGCCATTGCAAACGATTTTGAGCCATGTCATTCAAGGTCTCTAACCATCGGTTGCTATCATCTCGCGAATCCCAACCAGGTAGTCTACACCTACCAACACGGCCCAGTCCACTTGTCAGCGACTTCATGGATTTATGCCATGTTTTGGTCTGGCCGCCCCTAGCTTTCTTCCAACCTGCTCCTACACCATAAAGCATTGCACGTCGGGGCAGTCGGTGGTTAGGCATACGTAACACATGTCCCAGCCATCTCAACTGATGAAGTTTCACTACTTCATCAATCGATTTGCCATCCTTACCTAGTACCCGCTTCCTAACATCTGCATTACTTACCCGGTGGTCCCAGGATATACGAGCAATGCGTCGAAGACACCTATGATCGAATACTAGTAGCCTACGAATATCCTCTACTCTTATCGGCCATGTTTCACTGCCATAAAGTAGGACGGAACGGACTGCTGCACAGTAAACCCGTCCTTTTGTTGCTAGACGGATATCTCGCCTACGCTATAAATGGCGCAAGTTGGCGAAAGCTAGACGAGCCTTCTACATCCGTGCTGAGATTTCGTCACACACCAGACCACAAGGGCTGATCAGACTCCCAAGATAAGTGAAGCTGTCAACACGCTCAACTACTTCACTCCCTATCATTAGTTCAGGTGTCGATGCAACCCAATCCTGAAGTAACATTTTGCACTTCGAGGAAGAGAATCGCATCCCGAACATGCCTGCATTGTTGCTTATAGTGGTCAGAAGACTCTGCATTTTGTCAGCGTCTTCACCGAATAAAACTATGTCGTCGGCGTATTCTAAGTCAACAAGTGAATCTCCCGGTAAAAGTTCAACTCCAGGAGATTGAGATGATGAAAGTGATATCTCTAAAAGCATGTCAACGACAAAGTTAAACAAGAATGGGGAGAGTGGACAGCTCTGACGAACACCACTTGAGGTAACCAATTCTGATGACAGTTCGCCATAGGCTCTAACTCGACCAGTTGTGTTCGAGTAGAGAGCCTTTATGAGGTTAATGTACTTCTTTGGTACTCCTTTCACTGACAAACACTGCCATAGAACCTCACGATCAACGGAGTCAAATGCCGCCTTAAGGTCAAGAAATACTACGATTGTGGGACGTCTGAATGTATGTCTATGTTCTAGGACCTGACGTAGAGTGAATATCTGGTCTATACAACCACGTCCAGGTCGAAAACCAGCCTGGTTTTCTCTAGTCTGCTCTTCACGAGCTTTGGTTAGGCGTCCAAGTATTATTGAAGCCAATATTTTAGACACTATATTAGTCAAACTGATTCCTCTGTGATTGTCACAGGAGGATTTTTGTCCTTTCTTATAGACTGGCACAATCAGTGATTGGGACCAGTCAGATGGAATTACGTCCAGTTCCCAGATTCTACCTAAGACCTCAGTCAATCTCGTTGCTAGTACTGAACCACCATTCTTAAAAATCTCAGGGGTAAACCTGTCAGGGCCTGCGGCTCTCCCTCGCTTTAGATTTTCTATAGCTTTTTCAACCTCGTAGAGAGTTGGAGGACTCATCTCAATTTGCCATTCAGGACGACTGGGGATCGTGGGCAACTGAAGTGTGGCTGAAGGCCAGTTGAACTGATCCCTAAAGTGTTCTGCCCATCGATCCAATCTCCTGGATTGAGAATGAATGATATGTCCATCTTTGTCTGAGATAGTTTCGCTAATAGTTGGATTCCTAATGCCGGTTTCTTTAACGAGTCTGAATAGCTGTCTGCTGTTACCTATTGCCGCTGCCTTTTCCATCTCTCTTGCTTTCGCTACCCACCACTGTTCGCGATCATTGCGTAGGCTTCTTATTAGCCTTCGCTTAAGCTGACTCCGCTCTTCGTTATGTTCAGAGCCAGGTGGGATGAGTTTTCGAGCATCTATCAGTGTGGTAGATGCTGCCGAGATCCATTGTTTCTCCCTGACCTTATGGTTTACCTTACTAGCAGATATCACTGCTGTTTCCACAGCAGTCAGTCTGCCACAACATAGGACGGATGTGATACATGGTCATCAAAAGTAGAGTATATTCATAAGTTACTAGTATTTGAAGCATTGGTCGTGTATTTTGGAACCACAGAGTAAGCAATGCCTGGGTTAAGTGTATAGTACTAGTATGGATGGGAAATCGATTGATGAGGTAGTAAATTTTCATCAATTGATGTGGCCGAGACATGTTACGCATGCCCAACCACCTCCTACCTTGACGGGTAATGTTGTTCGGTGCAGGAGTAGTCTAGAGGAAAGATAGGGACGGACAAACCATGACATCTGTCCATAAAGTCACTGACAATCAGACTGACCCATGTTAATAGGTACAGACTACCTGGTTGGGATCCGCGTGATTATCGCAACGAATAGTTAGAGACTTTGAATGACATGACTCATAATCGTTTGCAATGGCGCAGGTGCACCCATTCTTTATATTCCCCTAAATCCTGAGATTCTATATTCCTCATAACTTTTTATTGTTATTTAGCTAATTTATATTTTCTTTCCGAGTCGTGCCTTCAATGTCTAATCTTTCCTATTACCAGTGAGTGTTAATACCTCTACTATTCTGGGATTTGGCATCACAACTTTATCTCTCTGTGCTAATTGGGCATGGAAACTTGAAAAAACATACATACGCACAGGTTCTACATTGTGACTGACCGACTGACTGCCGTGCATACATAAGATAGGTCCATGTAAAGAGTAGTCTCTTCAGACAAACACAACTAGTAAAACTGTCGAATTCAAACAGGTTGGGCAGAGAATATTTACGTACAAACCATTCTAATGATTTGAAGAGTCCAGATTTACATTCTGCACAGTTTCATCATATATTCACAAACTGAATATACTGGTTTCTGACATATTAAATTCACATGAAAAATAAGAACTGAGTTACTTACAGCACTTATCTTCAAAGAACAAACCTTTAAAGCATAAAACCAAATAACCCTCTGTATATTAATGTCACTACAGTTCTCAGCAATACATTCATCGAAATGTTAAGATAAACACGAAAAGGATGATGAAAGACGAGGAAAAAAAGTTAGGATAAGCTAAAAAAAATTATCACTAGTTAGAATACATCTCCAGATTATAAAACGCTCACTTAATGTTACACGCATAAGAAAAATATTATTGACATGTATTTTTTGAGTGATTAGTATCTTATCAACGAAAGAATCGAAACAGATTACATTACTTCGTAGACAAAAAACGTTGTCGATTGAATTCACATTATCTTGTACTAGACATTTAACTATATAAAGTTGAATATTCTATCAGAAAAATTTAACTTGAAATAAAAACCAACCTTTCACTCGTAAAAAGAAAGCTGCTGTATCATTTCCAAATGCTCCTCGAACAAAACATGAATAGACAGCTCTATCATCTGATTGTATTGTATCGAATACAATTTGATCATTGAGAACGTTTTTACTTTCAAAATGTATACGATTTTCAGAATTTTCATGAACAGAAATTCGACCATTATGTTGGATTACTAGGGGAACATCATTCCTCATCCATGAAATAGGTTCAGTGATTGGTGGATAAGCAATAATATCACAAAAGTAAGTGTATTTCACACCAGAATAAAGATTTACACTACGTTCATTTTTGTGTATTAATGGTGGGACTTGATATGTATATAAGAAAAAGTTGTCCAGTATGAAGAAATAAGGAAAAAACAAAAAATGAATTAGTTTAACGATTAAAGCCATAGCACTAATTAAACTCGATTATTAGTAAACAAGCCACTAAGAATAATTATATATAGTGCAACAATACTATTGAAAAAAATTCTACACAGATGCCATTGATCGGCACTAGGAATATTAAGACGGAGAACATTTGTAGCTCAAATGTATGGTCCTGGTGGGGTTTCCTTCTCTGAGCTCGATGACTTAGTTGTGGAGCTTTCATTATTATTTTGGGCAACATCATTAGCACAAGCTTTCAACAGAAGGTCGACGATCAGGGCCATCCATCTCAAAGAACGAAACTCCACCGGAAAGTACAGATAATATATCATGTTCAAGGGTAAATTTAAAATGTAGTATGTTGACATTGTAATAAGTCCCTAAGTCCAACTTGAAAAGCTGAAACACTTCCCAGTTTAAATATGTAGTTCACCTCAACGTTCATCACATAAACTACAAATAGTGGTAGTTGTTTTCTCCCTAAATTAAGTCGAAACTTATTTATACATGCTATACATGGTTTTATCCAGCCTTTTTAAATATACTAATTGTTAATAATTTCATTGTTTTTCCTTTCTTCTTGCTGCTTACCGTCTACTCAACGTGTTACTGAAACTTTATTACTTTTGTCTAACTGTAAGCAAACAAAATATGTACAGATAATGATCGATATGAACCCAAACAACATATGTATGTAACAAAATCTAGCAGTATATATGTGTTCATAATTGAACTATTATTGTGCACAACTTCGACTTCCTATTATTTATACGAAAATGAATAAAAATTCACCGAACATTCTTACCTAGTCTGGATAAAAAAAAACAACCAGTTATCAAGGAAACGCTAGGATATGAATCACATCCAAGTGCGTGTACGTACGCTTGTAATTATGTGTGGTTGGAACAATGGGTTATTATAATCAAACAAGTTTTTTGGAGATTACTGGATTTTTATCATGAAGTGATCTAAGTGATCTATCACTAACGACCATTCAGTGCTACCTGGTTTACAATGGTGGTCTCATCAAGATCAGTCCCAGATGTAAACTATGAAAACATGTGTTATTGGTTGGGAATTGTGCGTTATTACCAATTAATGACAACTTTGTAAGTGCCATATGATTTCTTCATTTACCTAATCACTTGCAAAACAACATTGTTTGGTATTTTAAGTTGAAGTATTTGTAAACTTGTTGATATTCACTTATATTTCATATGTTCCCGATAGAGTTTGTAAACAAAAATTCTGTATTCTTAGGGTAGTATCTATCTAATCAACCAAGAGCTTTTAGTACAGATTTTCGTTTATATGATTACTGTGAGAAGGTTGCTGATACTGGCTAGTTGAGAGATACATAATCCTTCAGATCAAAAAGGTTAAAAGTTTTCGAACCGTAGCTGCAACGGATGAAAGTCGAACGACCGAAATAACTTAGCTTTAACTCGTGACTGGGATTTTATCACAAGTTATTTACTCTCTAGCTCAATTATTAACTAGGGATAAAACGAGAAAGAATAAGGATTGTTAGGTGCCGGACCTGCAATGATTAATGAAAAGACAACCGAGTACTTGTAGGATTTTCATTGAAGGGTGAGTCTCTAAAAGTGTGAAATAAATGAAGATAAAGTTCCATTCATAGTTAAAAAGTTTCAAAAAGGGTGTGAATAAAACCATAGTTTAGCAAGTTCTGATGGGGTATTCTGTATTCAAATATTTTAGAGTTTGAACTAGTGAATTTCAAGAAATCCAATGGTTATTGGAAGGATTATGCGATGAGCCGTGGCGCTACCTAGTGAAGTTTTACCAGATAGGCTACTATTTCAGCAGTAATAAATGTTTCTTAGCAATATAAATACCTACTTTGGTCATTTAATGAAAAAACCTGAACGACTAATTTCGAACAACCATTTTTGCATAAGTATTAAGATAGTATTACAGCAAATTATCAAAAAACTAGCTCACTGCTTATTTGTAATTCAGCAGTCTCCATAGTACCAGGCACAATATTGAACATGCAATAATACTTTCCGTACAGTTCTTGGTCATAGGCTATGTTAAGAGAAACAATCCCAAACGACAAACAAATATTTTGTAAAACGTACAGGAACCTGATGAAATCATACGTTAAAACTCAATGTAAATAAGCATCAGTGTTAACAGAGATAGTTTCTATTTTTAAAAAGCATTTAATTACTACTGAATAGAAACTTCTTAACCTTGACAATATTTTCCATACTATGCCGACACGAAACCCTTATCCTCCATAAAACCTTGAATGACACAAATATGTACTTCTGAATGTAAAAGGACTGATTTATTCTCTTATTCACTAGCGCACAACCAATGGAAAAACAAATCTGAAAAGTAACTAAATCATAGCTCAATCAATCGAGACAATAAAAAATAGCCCATTAAACTGCAATTAGAATGTTTAGAATTTATAGAGCCATTACTATCACGATAAGTCTGTTGTCCAATTTAAAGTACTATAAGTGTGAAGAATAGTGGTTTTAATTTGACTTAAAGTCAAATAAAGAATATGCGATACATAATAAGATGTCAACATCCAACATTAGGGAAAGATAAGACTCTGTTGATTGCCCCTAACCTTGTAAATAATTTGAAAATTCCCGTTTCTAATAACTCGTTACTTCATGTAATCATGACATGAAAATCTCATAAGTAACGTCTGTGTGACTCTAATAAATGATTCATTAAGTCTCTATAGGAGCGTAAGTTTGTAAGACAAAAGATATGTACTGCCAAATCACCAGCCTGGTAAATGTTCATGTACTAGACTATGAGTCACAATAGTTCTGTGAAAACTGGAAACACAATATGCTCATATTTATGTACATAGAGTGGAAACGAGACCTGTCACCAGTGATCGGGAATCGAGTGATTGGGCTAACATGTTACTTGACGAAAAAATCTTTACATTTATGGCAAGCACCAGGTCATATGAATCATTAAGTTTAGGGATGAAATATAAAGTACTAAAGATTAAATGGAGTGAAATCACCAAACTTACAAGGATGAAGCAATGTCAAATTACTCCATATTATGCCAGACTTTTCGTCTCGACTCTCAGTAACTTTGTAAAGATTGGGTTTAACATGATACTTTCCGCCTCTCCAACGGACAGTAGTATATCTTATACCATTTGAACCAACCCGGAATTCACATGCAATAACAGGATGATAACTTGAATTGATTGTGTTAATATGGAGACTGTAAGCACCAACCACCTCATGTTTTTTCATCAAGTGGACAGTACTACTAATCTTGTTTAAAACTAAACAAGAAACTGCGTTATTATCATAAAAATACCTCCATAGACGTGAACGTCTATTTGACGACTAGCAAGTCCATTAGTACATTGATATACGCCCGACATATTAAACTGAACATTGATGAGCAGCAACGATACTTCTTCATTTTTTTGAGACGAAATGGTAATATGGTCTGTATTATTTAGTGGCGTAAATGTTTCATCTTGTGATGGTGCATACAGCCACCTCAGAAGATGTTCATCAGATACTGTACGGCAAATTAAAGTGACGTAAGAATTATAAACAATAGCAACTCCGTCCAGTTCTTTTTGGTTTCCATTGGTATCTAGCACAATGACTTCTGGTGTAACTGAACCTAAAAAAAAACAACTTTATATTAGTAGTTGCAGACAAGACACTTGAAAAGCTTATGCACACAAAACGTTAGAAAACGTTACCCAATATATAATGTACTAAAAATTGTGCAGCTAAGCCAGATAAATGCTCATCAGATTGGCTGCAAATATTGACCGTTTCAACACGCGAAACGCACGAACTATAGAATAGACTACATGAAAAAAGCAGTCGTCTACACTTAGAGAAATATCTGATTAAGAAGTTTGTAAGTAATTATTTGGCCTGAAAACAGTTTTGATTACAAGTCGAAAGTTACTGAAAAACTGTTAAAAGCCGAAAAAGTAGCCGAGACGTTGCTCTAGTTCTGTGAGATTGTTGGTGTGAACAGAGGTGTCTAAATCGAAATATAACAACAGTTCACTAACTTTTGGTTTGATCATGAACTTGATGACATTATTGTCACGAAAGCTATCATGTAACCAAGTATATTTTCAAACAAACGCTGAATGACAGTTGATTAATTAACAATGACGATCTTCACTGCTTTGCAGGGCTACTGAAAGGAAATAACGTGAGGACAATCAAGCAGCGAGCACGGCCGATACCTAATGACGCCACAGATCTTTACGGAGATAGAGGAAAAAACTTGGTAAAAATAAAGATAATGTACCACTGGAACACAAATTCACGTGTCAACAGAGTCATGGCAACTACAGCGATCATTTAACAGAAAGTCCCAAGTGTTTTCCCCAGAGAATGAATGACTATCGGGAATTCGTAAATTAACCTTTGCTGAATAAAATGGACTAATATGGGTCTCCACAAGTTGGGCAAAATAAAATACAGTTCAACATTACGAACAAGAATAACGACAGGCTTTGAGGATCGATACTCAAGATGTTTAAGTTTTCATGGTGATCACTATAAAAACTGAAAATTACATCCCTGCCTATTCACATACCATAAATTTTACTAACATTCAAACAATATTATAAAATACTGATAGTTGTTACCTATCTGGGATGACTTGTAAATTAACAAGGTAAATACCAGAAACACCACCAAACAACCCCTTTCCGTCCTTCCAGACATTTTAATTAACCCTCGTTGACCTTGATACATTAAAACTTATTGAGTCCAAAACCAAGAACACAAATTTCCCTGGACTTGATGACAATTCCAATAGTCATCTCGGGCATCGAGCGCTCTTTAAAAGGACAGTGGTATTGTTTCTCGTTGAGTTAAATTCACTGTTTTGATCGTAAATTACGTATCAAAACTACTGTTTACACTTTAATTGAATTTATTTCAGTTAACGTGATATTGTATTTGTGTGTTTTGATCCTGCTTTTGTGTATTTACTGCATCAAAGCATTCTTGGTCGACTTCGGCTTCATTATTTGACCAAGGTTGTGATTTGTCTTACATATCTACCTTGTCGATCATTTTGCTTTATTCCAAGATGGTCGGCTCTGCACACAAGTGTGGACAGCCATATTGCTTGTTCCCCCGTGTAAGAAGGGATGAAATGTGATGAATGTAAGAAGTGGTTCCACAATATGTGCACCCGCTTAAGCCCTACTGCCTATAAAAGGTGTTCGAAGCCCAATTCTCATTGGCTCTGTATGTTTTGTTGTTCAAGCAAAACATTACTAATTTAGGAAGCCATTATCCTTCTAGCATTAGCTAATAAAAAGGTCGACGAAGTCTGTGCCGGCAACGCGGATACTGATAACGAAGATCGTGTCAGTGTCGCAAATGCTGCCATGGCATGTGCTAGACACCCAATGTTGCAACACTAAGTAGAAATTTCTACTCCGAGACACTATTAGATATTGAGGGGCAAGTTGCTTTAGCAGCGACTGATGACCCGGCTAGAACCACTATCGTCCCGAGTACTTCTAATCTGGATGCTGAGACTGGTGGGAAATGGATAACGCGGAAACGTAAAAGAGAAGGTAAGATACCTAAAGAGAGCGTGCGTATAGTCCTTGTTGAACTCACGTCCTGTGCATCGGGTTACTCCGCTTAAGTCCAAATGTAAGAAAATATTTAGCCCTGTCGTGGATGGGAACAGTTCGGCTTCACCAAATGTTGTTGTAAGTCACTCGCTCGACTCACACGACACTGTTAAAAAGAAAGCTAACAGTAAGAAGCCAGTAGCTAACATGCAGGATCTGACATCACGGTCGAAAGCCGTGAACACGACTTTTAAAGAAGTTAAACAGGTCCCTAGTGTAATCATTTGGAATCTAGAAGAATCGAAAGACATCGACCCTGCTAAGAGACATGCCCACGATCTGCAGTTAGTGGGGTCTGTCATCAGAAATGTAATGCCCGGTGAGGTCTCAGGGGTACTTATCACGAAAGTCATCAGACTTGGTAAATATGTCGGGGGCGAGACCCAACAAGGAAGGATCCTTAAATTAGTACTCGGTAATTTTGAGGAAAGAGACGTAGTACTGAATAACGCACGCAAAATTCAGGATTCAAATATTCGTATTCCAGAAGACTGGCCACTTGAGGATCGGATCAAGTGGACGAATGCCCTGACAGAGTTAAAAACTTGAAAGCTAAACGGTGAAGCGAACCTTACGATTAAGGGTTTTCGGGTAGTCAGGTCTTGGAAGCCAATGCTTCCGAGACCTGTGTGGGTAGAACGTATGTTTCCATAAACACCTTAAATGTGTGTTACACGGATGTCCGTAGTCTTCGAAATAAGATGTCTGAGCTAATTTTGATGGTGGACGAATTAAATCCCGATGTAATTGTTTCCACCGAAACTTGGCTCACTGTAGATATAGACTGTTCTCCCATCATTTCAGGCTACATCTGTATCAGAAGTGATAGAGTTATAAGTAGCAAGGGAGGAGGCATAATATTATATGTTAGGGACCACTTTCGCATACACCCGATCATATCGGAGGCGCAGGCGAGTGGTACGTATGAGGTAGTATGTTGTACAATTAGGTCTAAAAACGGGTTAGTGACGATAGGAGGAATATATCATAGTCCGTGTTGTCTCGCTGACGACTTTATCCTAAGACACGTCTGTTCTTGGAGTAAGGCAGAATGTTGTCTCATCGCTGGAGACTTGAACGCACCCCATATAAACTGGATAGAGCTCATAGCTTCAGGTGGGGTTTTCGACAGCGTCCTTCTATCATCAATTATTCAATGTACACTTGTACAAAGTATCGTAAAGCCGACACATATTGACTTGGAACATAATCCGTCATTGATAGACCTTGTCCTCACTATGCTATCTCGACTGATTGGTCAGTCGATGCTGATGGATCGATCGACGATGCATGGAATAGGTTTATGTCTACATTCGAATCCGTAACTCAACCGTTTATCCCATGGTCAGCACGTAAGCTATCACATTGCCCTCCATGGATTAATAAGGAAACCCGGAAGCTGTTGAAGCGTAGGAAACACTTTTGGGAATTATCCTTGTCAAAAGGTCAAGCATCATTTAAGTGCGAATATAAAAAAACCCGGAATATATGTAAACAGACCACAACTAAATCCCGTACTGCTTACGAACGACAGTTGGCATACGATGGCCGCACCTGTCCGAAGCGACTATTTTCATACGTTAAAAGGCAGACAAAACGTAGTGATGGTATCCCCCCATTACTGTTAAACGAAAATCCAGATTTACTAGCTGAATCTGATCTAGCGAAAGCTGCGACATTTGCAAACCATTTTAGTGAAGTCTACTCTACGTGTAGTGCTACAACTACTTGCCCCATTGACAACGAGATACCAGCCATAGGACCTATACACGTGACCGAGGATATTGTTCTTCCACTGATAACTAACCTCAAGCCGGGCAAGATACCGGACACCGATGGGTTACATCCACGTTTGCTGTCATCGCTTGCGGACATTATTTTAAGACCGCTCACGACGCTCTTCAACATGTCCATTTATGCGCTCAACTACCTAGAGACTGGAAAGACGCTATAGTTAGTCCTATATTTAAGGTTGATCAGAGACGAATCGTATCTAACTACCGGTCTGTCAGCCTGATCAGCATAGTAGTCAAGTTACTTGAAAAAACAATTCGGGCTAAGCTACTGAGTCACATAGATTCGTATAATCTGTTAACTCCCGAGCAACATGGGTTTCGTAACAAGCGTTCATGCCCAACTAACTTATTGCGAGAGAGGATTGGACAGCTGCCCTAGATAACGGCCTGTCTGTAGACGTTATATTCATAGATTTTAGCAAAGCGTTTGACAAAGTTTCACTCTTAGGTCTAATGCAGAAGCTCTCGAGCTTTGGAATAACAGGTGCTATACAGAAACGGATAGAAAACTTCCTGTGACCGCAGACAGAGTGAGGGTCAATGGAACGCTATCCGAATGGAAGACAGTCAAAAGTGGTGTACCCCAATGCACCATCTTAGGCCCTTTACTCTTCTTTCTGTATGTCTACAAACTACCTTTATTACTGATGTCATCGACATTATTGTTTGCGGATGATGTTAAAATCTGGAGAACAATAAGAAGTGAGACTGATC
Source organism: Schistosoma mansoni (assembly GCF_000237925.1). NCBI lineage: Eukaryota > Metazoa > Platyhelminthes > Trematoda > Strigeidida > Schistosomatidae > Schistosoma > Schistosoma mansoni. The sequence goes on from NW_017386053.1 coordinate 597,552, forward strand.
GTTGTCATCTGCAAGCTGGTTTAGACGAATTAGTTAGATGGGCTCATGATTGGGGCCTGGAAGTTAATTCCAGGAAGAGCGTGTTCAAGCACATCGGGCACGATCTTAGTTACTATCATAATATTAATGGTACATCTCTTCCGCGCGTTCAAGAACATAAAGACTTATGAATAACTATAAGTCACAACTTGGAAACTACTACGCACTGCGATGCGGCTATCGTGCGCTATGGTCACTTCGCCGAGCATCTAAATGCTTCGGCGAGGATATGTTTCCAATTTTATATCCCACCTATGTAAGGCCACACTTAGAATACTGTATCCAAGCAGCTAGCCCATGTCTGATAAAGGATACTAAATCACTTGAGCGTGTCCAGCGTGTTAGGACAAAATTAATGAAGGGTCTTTCTAAACTCCCTTACGATGAGCGTTTGAAACATCTAAACCTTTTCCCCTTATCGTAGGACACGAGGTGACCTTATACTGGCATTCGTATCTTTAATTATGATTTGAGTGTTAATATGTCTTATCTTTTTGCTCCCTCCAGCACTAATAATTTCCGAGGTCATAGCAGGAAGGTTCAGAAACCGTGATCTAATAAACTAAAAGCGGGGTCCCGTTTTTCTCATTGAGTGGTCAATGACTGGAACGCATTACCAGAACAAGTGGTATCAGCACCATCAGTGAACATTTTCAAGAAGAAGCTGGACCTTCACTGGAAGGAAATCTGTCAGGATTAACACAGGTTCATCAACCTACTATCCTTATTACTGAAGACTAAAGACTGGAATAATCCCTTTCTTCTCTGACCGCACTTAAGGTAGGGTTATAGTGACATGTACATTTTATGATGTTTCAGTGTACAATAAAATTGTCAAATCTTTATGAAAGAATATCATCTCATGAATACTGTGCCCACTTTCTTGAATGAAGCTGTTTTTATAGTTACATATATATTCGTTTAATTGTATCGATCGTGAATGCGTTCCAATTTTCGATAAATTAGTACCAAGTTTTTCAGTCTGCAGATAAATACCGACTTACGCTACTCCATGTTCTACTTTATTGCTCACAGCCACTAATCAAAACGTTTGTTATTGTCGTATACTTTCTTGAATCGCCGTTCATTGAGCGGGATAATAGGCTTGAGTTCCCCCAAAATTACTACTGGATTTATGAGCGTTTTCCATGCCATTATATTCTGACTAAATTGTCGATTAGTTACTTCCATCTAAGGATCACGAATTTTTAAAGCTATTCAGTCAGTAACCTCTAAACCCTTTTAGAGGGCTGTTTCTCGATTCGCCCATAAGGAAATCAACTAGGACTCAATCTAATGTCTATCAAATTTATCTGTACGTTTCACAGAATATAATGATGACATCGCAGAAGCTCAATTTTATGTGTCCCAAGTCACTTGATTAAACGCTTGGAAACTTTCGTTGTCGAAGCAACAATGTGAAAACCTTCTAGTGATAAAACGAAACAACTATACCTTAAATTCAGATCTTGCCACTCAAATGTCTAGTTATCAAATAGCTATTCTGTAGGATCATTGCGTTAAACTCTTTATTTTGAGTACTTGTAACTCTCATCTACCAGGAAAATATGAATGCGAAACCACTCTGTAGCTGCTAAATCCCGAAGAGAATTAGGAATGGTAACTTTGAGGACTATTTATAGACCAATATAATACCTAGATTTCTTATTGTATAATTGTTAAGTAGATTAACTATTCATATTCATGTTCCTCTTATTATGAGCTTTATTTTGACCCACAGACTACTACTGTACGATCTACCATTCCTGAGTTATCCGCCGTCTATTAATCACTGTCCCCCTTATTCACAGCCACATTTAGCTGAATCTTGTACAAATGCTATTTTCTACTTTATGGTACGATGTGGTCTGTCTGTTTGGTATAGAAACCCAGTATGTTTGAAAATAATGATTCATATTGCAGAGGCTGTTGTTGGTGTTCTGGACTCAACTGGAAGGGCTAGGCAAATAGCAGGACCGATAAGTGCTCTAGACTGCTCGTACGGCTTTCGTGTATCATTGATCCAATCGATAAATCGCTGCTCTCTAATTGGCGGCATCGTCACGTCATATATTAACTGGACACGCAGACAGACTACAAGTTATAACAGTAACCAAAAGCACCTCCTGCTAACCATTCATCCTACCCCAAGCACTCTCTGTTTTCCATCAACCTTACTACTCAATTGCTCACGTAAGCTCTATTAAAACTCTTGCAAGAGTAAATTACAAGTTCAAACTCTAAACAATTTACTATTCACTGATCGAAAGCTAACTACAATTCCAGCTGAACTGATATTTGAAACTAAATAAACTTTTTATTTTGTACGTAGCTCGAGAGGAAGTTTCAAGACACAATGAATTATTCGTATTCTGTCACTTTACTTCCTTCAAAGTTGTTAGAGAGCACCATTGACATGAAATAGGATAAAATTCACCTTATGACTGACAAATTCGAAATAAGTGAGGAAAAAGCAGATACCATAAGAAAAAATTTAATTAAAATAAATATAAATGCCTTTAACACAGTTAAATTTATTACCAACCTGGGTAATATTATGAAAGTACAAACAAAAGAGGAAAACAAATATAGGTATATTATAGCAAATGTAAAGTACTATGACAGTCAGAAGATTGAAGTAAACAGGTCAAGGTAAATAAATGATAAAGTTCCGTTTGATAATAAAGCCAACATTGCACAAAACCTTTAGACACAATAATTTCAGTCGAACAATTTCCCTTTAGATTCAAACATACAATCTAATAGAAAGACGCATTACTGATTAAAGGAATGTATGCTAAGGTTATACGTATATATATTTAACAGGAAGTAACAAAGAATCTAATCATGTCATCTTAAAGATTCAGCTTGACATCTTATGAAGATAAATAGTGAAAGAAGATAGAAATTAAAATAAGTGTATTACTCTGAGGAAAAAAATTCTATATAATTATTGTTTAGAATCTGCTTTACCTCGGCCAGATTTTGTCTTACGTCTCCATAAAGTAGCAAATGGTCGAACAAAAGAATAATTTCGTGGTAAACTTGTCCTGAAGGTATCAGCGGTTTCACTGTTTGATTGAAATGAATCTTTCAAGTTGAAAACTACAAAAATATAGGTTTCACAAAAAGTAAATATTAGTTTTTAATGTTAATTTGTGAGCAGACTGAGCCCAACATAATAAAGTATTATGCATATAATCTGCAATACATTAAACAATTATTATTTAGACAATCAATTAATCATCAGCCACGTAAAATATCAGGACAAACTCTTCCTCTCTCTGTCCTAAATGAACTATAACCAAAATATTCAAATAAAAATATGATTCTGTGACTTACTTTCTTTATTATGAGTACAATCGAAATCATTCACCAAACCATTACTAGTAGATTTAGAAAAACGATTAGATTCTAGAGAAGTTTCTTCAATCATAGATGACAGACGATCAGAATCACTAGACTTCATACTACCATTACAATATCTATACATATCCATTGAGCAATGAATTGACTTTGTCGTTTCACAAATGGTACTTTTCGCATATTGATTATGAATATCTGTGTGTATAAAGTGACCAGTTAAGGCTTCAATACGACTCCAACGGTTTATACGTTCTTGAACTTCAATTTCAAGTTGATCCAAAGCCTGTCTAGAAAAAAAGTTAACAATCAAATACAGTATACGGAGCTGTACATTAAATAATAAATCACTGTAAAAATAGATAACGACAAAAGATTATCCAATCAAAAACTTAGATGAGATACATTCAGTGAAATTTCTCTTTTCACAACAATTATTATCGGGTAATCGGTTATATGTATATGATATTCCTAAACTGCATTAAACAAGATCGTTGGCAAACTACTTTCTTTATCGTTAACTAACGTGGGAAGAAAACAACCCTGCTGAAAAAACGCTAACCAGATTGAACAAATTAAACCATTTAAACTCTGTCCTGACACTTGAAGGATCCTTTTTCAGAAGAATTATCACGCCCCATGGTGATAGCTGACATTCTTTGGAAGTCTCACGAGGCCTATGCTCTGTTTAACAATCAGAGCAACAATTAATATAGCTACATAGAATGTTTGGACAATGTGGGAGACTGGGAGGATCAACGAAATAGCTACGGAGATGAGGAGATACAACTTGAGGGTTCTCGAAATCAGCGAAACTTATTGGACTCAAGCTGGACAACAAAGGTTAGGTACGAGAGAGGTGCTGTTGTGCTCCGGTGACGAAGAGTAAAATGCTCCTCATACTCAGAGATTCGCTCTGATGTTGTCCAAAGAAGCGCGAAATGCACTTATAGGATGGAATCTCATGAATCCAGGATCATCAAAATATCATTCGAAACAAAGGAGGAAATCAGGATGAATATTATCCAATGTTATGTACCAACCAATTACTGCAACGACGACAATAAAGACAGATTTTACAATAGGCTGAGATCGATCATGGCTAAGTTCCCAAAAAAGGATCTCACCATCCTGATGGGAGACCCAAACGCCAAAGTCGCGATAGATGAAGATATCACGGGACGACATGAACTGGAAGAGAAAAACGGAAATGGGGAGGGATTTTCAAACCTATGTGCATTCAACAAATTGTTATGGATGGCACAATATTCCCACACAAATACATACACAAAGCTACATGGGTCTCACCGGATCACACCACAGAGAACCAGGTAGATCATATTTGTATCTGTAAAAATTTCCGGTCAATGGAGGACGTGAGAACCAGGAGAGGAACTGACATAGCTTCAGATCACCACCTGGTGGTTGAAAAGATCAAACAAAGGCTAGAGGATCAGTGGACAACTGGGGAGACAGTATTACAAAGGTTCAATACAGCCTTCCTTCGGGATATTGATAAACCCAAAGGACTCAAAATAGCTCTCAATAACACGTTCCAAGCCTTACAATATCTATTCAAAGAATAAACCATTATGAAGGGCAATTGGAAACGGATCACAGAAGCACTAACTTCAACGTGATAGGAGGTTCTGGACCGCAACAAGCATCATCATGAGGAATGGATCCCTATCGAAACTCTGGACATTCAAGAAAGGAAGAACAAAAAGACAGTAATTAGCAACAGTCAAACAAGAACAGAAAGTCAAGACACAAGCTGGATACACTGAAGCAAACAAGCAAGTGCAGATTAACATAACAGCTGACAAGCAAAAATATTTGGAAGACCTAGCAACGACAGCGGAAAAAGCTGCAAGAGGAGGAAATATGAAACAACTTAATAACACAATGAAGAAACCAGCAGGGAAATATTGTAAAACAGAGAGACCAGTTAAGGACAGAGGAACAGATGGGTAGAACGCTTTGAGAAACTCTTGAATAAGTCAGCTTCACTGAAGCAGCACACATTAATCTTCCTGTAAATGTCACTTCTCAAACGATCGAAAAAAAATCAAGATAGATGGTCATCAGACAAATCAAGAGTGGGAAAGCAGCAAGACCTGAAAACATACCATCAAAAGCACTGGAGTTATACATAAAAGTAACTGCATACATGTTCCACGATTTATTCAGGAAGATTTGTGAGGAAGAACAAGTGCCGACGGACACGAAAGAAGGATATCTCATCAAAATACCAAAGAAAGGAGATCTGAGCAAATGTGAGGACTACACATACATCACACTACTATCAATATCAGGAAAAGTTTTCAACAGTGTTGCTGAACAGGATGAAGGACTTAGTAGATGCCCAACTTCAAGATCAACAAACCGGACTTCGTAAAGATAGGTCGTGCACAGACTAAATCGCGACACTATAGATCATCGTTGGACATTCAATTGAAAGAAACTCGCCACTACACACCCCCTTTAATATGAGAAAGCATTTGAGTGTGGATAAAAGAACCTTATGGGAACTTCTTCGACACCATGGTTTACCTGAGCAAATCGTCAACATCATCCGGGGTTCATATGACGGAGTACACTGCAAAGTGGTGCGTAGAAGACAGCTGACGGATATATTCTAAGTAAAGACCGGAGTCAAATAAGGCTGCTTACTCCCCCCTTTCTCTTTCTTCTGGTGGTCGACTGGATTATAAAGATCTCCACATCTGAGGGAAAGCACGGAATACAATGGATAGCTTGGATGCAACTGGGCGATTTCGACTTCGTAAATGACCTAGCTCTTTTATCCCATACACATAAACAAATGCAGGTCAAGACAGTGTAGCAGCAGCTTCTGCATTAGTGAACCTCAACATACACAAAGGAAAAAGCAACGTCCTCAAATACAATGCAGAGAACACCAACCCAATCACACTTGCTAGGGGAACTCTGGAATGAGTGGAAACTCACGTAGCTGGGTAGCATCGTCGATGAACATGGAGGATCTTATGCAGACATAAAGGGGAAGATTGGCAAAGAAAGGATAGTAATCTTACAGTTGAAGAACATATGGGACTCAAAATAACTGTTGGTCTACATCACAGTCAGAATTTTTAATACGAACGTCAAAACAGTCTTATTGTATGGAGCTAAAACTTGTATAACTACTATAACCATAATAAAGAATGTACAAGTATTTATAAACAATTGTCTACGTAAGATACTGAACGTCCGTTGGCCGGATACCATCAAACACAGCATACTGTGTTAGAAGATAAACCCGCATTCAACTGAAGAGGACATTAGGAAAAGATTCTGGATAGGACACACATTACGGAAATCACCAAACTACATTACGAAGCAAGCGCTGACTTGAAAACCTGAAGGGAAACCGAAAAGAGGAGGACCAAAGAACACAATGCACCGGGAATCGGAGGCAGACATCAAAAGAATGAATCGGAGCTGGAAACAACTGCTCAGGACAGAGTTGGATGGAGAATGCTGGCTGACAGTCTATGCTCGTCTATGGTGGGTAACAGGAGCAAGGAAGAAGTAAGTAGGTAAAAATGGACAATTTATAAAATACATTACCGACAATATTAAAAAGAAGATACTTAAAAACTAGAAAAGAACAATTTGTAAAAATTATTATAATGAAGAGTAAGCAGTATCATTCCCGCATCGTTTTCATAACTCATGAATTACGCGAAAGTAACTAATTCAAAGAAACTCCGTATAGGAAATTCTACAAGCAAGTATGCGTTTCAAGCTTGTAGTACCTGGTTACACTGCAATAACTCTTTGTGGGAACACCAATGGTCCCAAGGCACATATACATAAAACAATCTGTCAGTAATAGAAATAAAAGGAAGAGTTTCCTAAAGGAATAAGGTGAGATGCCACATAAAATGATAAATACTTGTTCACTGGAACAGTTAGATCTATTAGGAAACATTCTCCAGTCGCTTATCTACGAGAAAAATGTTGGATCCATGAAAAGAAATGAATAAAACAATAATAAACTATTAAGCAACAGTCACAAAAGTAGAAATTATAAACTTATCTTCCAATATTTTAAGATTGATTTCATTTCAAAAACATATATAATTAGTCACTCTAAGAATTTACAAATTCAAGAATACTTGTTGGAAAAAGAGTATTAGAAGTGAAGATTTACGAACAATCATTCGTTATTACTCTACGGATGCACCGAAAACCCAAAGTTCGAGGAATTCTGTTATTCATACATGTAATTCCACACCGCTGAATAGATTTAAAATACTAGTCCTAGTACAATAATTGCCAGGTAAATACACATAAATCTTTTTTGTTACATTGAATTGACCATAACACATCGTTAATCATGGTGTATGCATGCGATACAATAAGGTCATCAAACCAATACTAACCTAATAAATTTACTATAATCAGATCACAAACTATTTTAATTCAGGCTTTTTTGTAATTTATCCATCTTAAATTAATTGACCAATTTTTTGGAAGGATTTATGTACATTACGTGATTTTTTACTGATCATTCTTTTGTGTGATGTTGAGAGGAAATTTTATTTTGATTATTAATTGTATTACTACAGAGTTCATTGAATCTACAGTTCTCTTTTTACAAACTACTTCGAGATAAATCATTTTCATAACTGTTAAATTTAATGTTATCATGTTAGTATCCCACCATTTGTTTAGACGTATCATTAATAAAGAGGAACGTATGTTTCCAGCTTCATAACTTCTATGAATTCCTAAAGCTATTTGTGACAGAAGTAAAACAATGCAATCAAATTATCTTATTTAATTCTTAAAAGCTCCTTCCTCTTACATTAACAAAATGGAAAAAATTATGAAAATACATTTGGTTGGGGGTCAGATTAAATTACACTCTGATAATAACAATAATAATAATAGTATTACTAGTAATAATATCAAAGAAAAGAGTTCAGATAGAAGCAGAACGACCTAAACTTCCACTTACGTTTAAGGTGATTTAAATCAACAACAAAACAGAACTAAAATCAACTTCGAGCTACAGTAATGTCTAATAGTGTTCGAACCCAGTAGCAATGTTATGTGATCTTTTTTTTCACATTACCAAACTCACTAGTAAAGCACCGAGAGATGCTACTAACTTGATATGATTATTCTATACTTCAAAGAGCCATAGTGAAAACTGAAGATCTATGTATGTATTGCCTTAAACTGACTCTTAAACACTTTGATTAAAAGTTCATTTTGCATTTACTTCGACCAAGACCAGAATCAACAGATTTTTCTAATTTCCAAATTCTGACTTGTTCAAAGCTTAATAGCGTCTGAACAATTACTACTACAAATCTAAAAAGAAGCAAAACTTTATACTTAGAAAATAACTACATAGCATATATATATATATATATATATATATATAATATGGTGTATCATAAAAAAACGATAACCTACTTCGCGCTAATCAAACGATTTTCCAATTCATCCAAATTTATCGCATTTACTAGTCGAACTGAACCAAAAATACCATAACGTTTACGCATAAAGCGTTTACACTAGGAGCAACAAATACATAGCCAAACAAAGGTTAAATATTGTGTTATGTTGAAAATTCAATACATTTAACCCCACTACAACTGAGTGGAGACACAAAATTGTTTGAGAACATCAGTAACAGCTACACTTACATCATAATCAGTAATACATGATGCGGCTTTTAGAAAAACTTACATACAGTATAGTTATAAATTACATTATGGCCATAAATAACCGATACTTGAATGAAGAACAATAGATAATTTAATAACACAATGAAAATATTACGTCTCTTTTAAATTGAACAACTAATGTAAAAATAATATAAGTATAACTAGTTTTATGACTACCAGGCTTATCTAACTAGTTTTTCTGTGATCGATATTCGTATTGAACACATCATCTGGAATTGTTGTTTTAAAATTAGGAAAACTATTTGGAAAAGTTTTCTTTATCTAGATTGAATATCATCACTGAAATTCCCATATATTTTTTTTCAAATCAGAAACACAATGACACTACTCAATAATCTTAAACAACTACATATAGTGAACAATTACGCATTACTTTAGTATGCAAACAAACAGATAGAGTGTCAGACTAAATGATTTGGTAAACGATCCATTATAAGATACATATCCGTAAATTTCATACTTTCTTTCATGTAAGCAAATGGCACATCAATATAACGCAGCGCTTAACAAACGAAAATACCAATCAACTGTATCGATAAGTATAATTTAAATGGGTTATTCTACAAAAGAGACTATTTTCTTATCCTTAATTGATCAGCTAAATGTCCTCTGATCGCATTAGGTCATATGGTGCAAACTTTGTCAATTTGCTAGCCAAATATGACTTATCGCTAATTTTCAAATAACACATATTTACAAACATGAGGGAATTGAAGCTTCCACGGAAATTTGAAATAGCATCCACCTACTGTTATAATCAGAGATTTCTCCAATATTTTATTCATAGTGTGAATAACTCTATGTACGAGTGCGTTTAGACTAATGGTTAAAGAGAGAAAGACCATTGTCAAGTTAACAAAAACAAATCTTAGATTCAAAATTTCTGTCTGTTATGTCTAACTGTTCGAAATCAGACAAAGTACAAGAAGATTTTTAATAATCAAATCAATTAGTTATCGTCCAAGCTTGATCCATACAAACTGGTCTACGCTAAGGGCTACAAATGATGTTGGCTACCAGTTTTGAATTATATAGGAATGCGTGTTAACACTTAATAGTTGATAAATAATATACTCAGTAGATAAAAAATAATTCAGATAGATTAAAATAATAATTAAAGGAAATTATCAATAAATTTAATTACAGATTGACGAGCGAAATCCAGTTTCTTTTCAGCTTTCATTCTTTTTTCACAATAACGTTTAAGTTCCAACTCATAAGTAACTTGTAGCCAATGTTTAAGCTCATAATGGGGTTCATCTAGATGGTATTTATTACAAGGATTTCTTGATAAAGCAATTGATGAACAAAACTCATTTCCATAATTTCGTCCCTTCAAATTTAGAATTTTGCGACATTGTAAAGTACGTATTTGATCAGAAGTCAATGGATCGTTTGCTGAGTATATATTATTATTATTCGAGGAATTCGAATGTAAAGAATCATTACATAAGTCAGTTGACAAACTGAATTCAGTAATTGACGACGGTATGTATGATGAATGATCGTATGATTGTTTGCGCGTATTAAGACTATCTTCATTCAACGCTTCCATACTTTTTAGATGAGGAGATGACAAATTATCTCGTTTCATACCCTACAAAGTAGTCGAGTGTAAACGAGAAGAAACAAAACAATATAAAACCACACAATTGCAGATATTGTATGAAATAGTTAGAGATATGTCGTACGACTAAATAGACTGAAAAACACTTCTACCCTTGACTATCTATGCGCAGAATGAGAGATAAATGGAAAAGAAACAAGAATTCAACGAAACAGCTTGAAAATACTTTCACTTTGACTGATACTTTGTTATTTGAAAAAATTTTTCGTCAAAGCTTTAGATTATTCATTCACGGAAGACAGTGACAAGTGGCAACAAATATTTTGTAAAGAAGAAATCACAAAATAACCAAGATTAAATCTTTATTAAATTAACGAATTGTGTATAAAACGAATTTTGGATGGAATCTGTGAATGCCCATTTACTATAATGATATTTAATGGTTTTTAATTCCTATCCACTTAATATATAACCGCATTAATATAGTGAAGATAAAAACTACTTATAACATAGATTTAAAAGTTTTTTTCAGTTTAATAGACACAGAAATTTTAATCTCACCTTCGGAGCCGATGATGAGGATGAAGCAAAATGTTGATTTATTTCATAAGCATTCAATGTTTGCCTTAATTGCTCCACGTCGTCTAACCTATTTAATTTTATAAAACAAATACACAATAATTACATGTTGGAAGGAAGTTTTAGAATCATCACATATTACTGAAAATTTTGAATAAAGATGCATTTTAATAATAAATATGCTTTTTGTTATATTCTAATGAATGGAAAAATTGTATTCCCGACGTTTCGTGACTCAATGTAAGGCATTTCTCCGGAGTAAACAAATAACCAGATTAAATTCACACAAGTTTAAATAGTACTATGTCAAAATTGACAAACCTAAACTTTACATGTGCGACATCAATACACTAGAAATAGTAATAAATAGTATGAAAGTTTAGCTACAACCATGATCAAAAATGTAACTTCAGAATTAAGGTTAAAATTAATTGAACGCTACAGAGACTATTTACTAGACCTAGAGTTTGAAACCCACTGTATCTAAAGAACCTCCAGCAACCAACAACTAGCACATTACTATTACCCGACCGTTGCTGCTACCTTGATGTGGTGTTTGGGATCGCCTATGGTGATGACCCAACCTAGCTATATTGGCTGGAACACATATCTCTTTAGGCCCTACCATACAAGGTAGGTCGTTTGGAGAACGGTAGGACCAAAGGCAGCAACTCAAAGTCCAAGGGCGAAGACGTACTCCTGACTGTAGAGAGGTGTGATAGCAGTAATATGTTACCCTCGGAAAACCAGCATCTACAGATGTGACGACTTCTCACAACGGAAGGAAGGGGTTAGAAAAGGTCGACCCTAAAAATATCACACCTCGCCTTACCCCACGTATTTCCATCTCCGGCGGTTCGGTTTCAACAAGTACGGAGCTAACAAGAAGACATCGTGCACGACTGGCATCAAGCAGTTGTCCTTTGGGCACTGCGGTCATGCTCTCAGGTCGCTAAAACCATATTTTCAAGTACCTCTAGAGCAACCCTTCCACGGTGTGGGAAGGGAAGTGATAACCGCCCTCATACCTCTAACAGAACTCAACACCTCTGTATTCATAATTAATTCCCCTCTTTAATACCTATTATTCCTCCTACCTCGACTTTCAACTCCAAACTTCCTCTCTTGCTTGCTCCTCAAGTGTCACCATGCCCAACGATTCTAGTAAGCGAAATACCGTCTCAGGTCTACTGAAACCTGACTTCAAACTAAACATTGGAGTCTTCAACGTACATACCCTATGTCAAGTCAGATAGTAGACCTCCCTGGCCAAGGCCCTAGAATCTCGTACCATTGATGTATGCTGTGTCTCCGAAACACACATACAGGATCCCAGTGTGGTCATTCACATGATCACATCTCGCCAAAACGGAGAACCGACGAGATACACCCTCCGTGTATCTGACAACCCAATGGCTAGTTCTCGTGGACTGTTGGGTATGGGCATAGCACTAAGTACAAGGGCAGAACAAGCACTATTAGAGTGGATGCCCGTTAACAGTCGCCTACACGCTGTTTGTCTAAACGGCTCCGTAAGAACTCGGAAGGATAGGGACATACGTCGTTGTCTTTTCGTCGTTTCTGCCTACGCTCTCACTGACTGAAGCCGGGATGAAGTGAAAGGTGACTTTTACAGAAATCTCTCTGAACTTTTTCATAAAGCTAAACGCTCATACATAGTACTCGTAACAGGTGACTATAATGCCCAAGTAGGTAGCCTTAACCAAATAGAAAGACATTTAAGTGGGTATCTTGGTATTCCAGCCCTTACTTACTTACACCTGTTACTCCCAATGGAACAGAGGCCGCCGGCCAGCATTCTCTAACCCACTCTGTTCCGGGCCTTCCGTTCTAGTTCTATACAATTTTTATTCATTCTCATGTCTGTTTCCATTTCTCCGCGTAATGTGTTCTTTGGTCTTCCTCTTTCCTTTGGCCTTCAGGATTCCATGTGACGCAGTTGTGTGCTTTCCTCAATGTCCACTTCCAGCGCTTCTTCCTGATTTCTTCCTCCATTGAATTCTGGTTTGTTCTCTCCCACAGAATGTTGCTGATAGTGTCTGGCCAGCGGATCCGAAGTATCTTGCGTAGACAACTGTTGATGTAGAGTGATGAATTCCATTCAATTGATTGTTCCGCAATGATCCATAGAGTTGCGATTTGATCTGTACACAATCGATCCTTACGAAATCCAGCCTGTTGGTCTCGAAGTTGGGCGCCTATGGAGTCCTTCATTCTCTTTAACAATACTCTGTTGAAGACAGTTCCTGGTATTGAGAGGAGTGATGCCCCTGTAGTTCTCACATTTGCTGAGATCGCCTTTTTTGGTATCTTGATCAAAAGTCCTTTTTCCTAGTCCGTTGGTACTTGTTCTTCATCCCAAATCTTACTGAAGACAATGCAGAGTATCTTTGCACTTACTACTACATCTGCTTTCAGTGCCTCTACTGGAATGTTGTCCGATCCCGCTTCTTTGTCGCACTTGATTTGTCTGATGGCCATGCTGATCTCTTCAATTGTTGGTGGGCCAACATCAATTGGGAGGTCCGTGGGTGCTGCTTCGATGTTGGGTGGGTTCAATGAAGCTGGTTGATTAAGGAGTTTTTTGAGATGTTCTACCCACCTGTTTCGTTGTTCTTCAATATTGGTGATTACTTTACCTTCCTTGCTTTTCACTAGTCGTTCTGGTTTGCCGTAATTTCCAGCGAGTTTCTTTGTTGTATCATACAGACGTCTCATGTTTCCCTCTCTTGCAGCCTTTTCCGTCGTCATTGCTAAATCTTCCACATATTTACGTTTGTCGGTTCTGATGCTCCTCTTCACTTGCTTGTTTACTTCTATGTATTCAGCTTGTGTCTTAGCTTTCTCTGTTCTTGTTCGGCTGGTATTGATTGCTGCCTTCTTGTTCCTTCTTTCTTCAATCTGATTCAGTGTACCAACAGTAATCCGTTCCTTGTGGTGGTGATTTTTGTGGACCAGAACCTTCTGACATGTTCAAGTGATTGCCTCTTTTATCCCTTCCCAGTTGCTCTGCATAGTAGTTCCCTCTCAATTCAGTAGATCATGAAAGACCTGGAACTTATTGTTGAGGGCTGGACCTTCACTGGAAGGAAATCTGTCAGGATTAACACAGGTTCATCAACCTACTATCCTTATTACTGAAGACTAAAGACTGGAATAATCCCTTTCTTCTCTGACCGCACTTAAGGTAGGGTTATAGTGACATGTACATTTTATGATGTTTCAGTGTACAATAAAATTGTCAAATCTTTATGAAAGAATATCATCTCATGAATACTGTGCCCACTTTCTTGAATGAAGCTGTTTTTATAGTTACATATATATTCGTTTAATTGTATCGATCGTGAATGCGTTCCAATTTTCGATAAATTAGTACCAAGTTTTTCAGTCTGCAGATAAATACCGACTTACGCTACTCCATGTTCTACTTTATTGCTCACAGCCACTAATCAAAACGTTTGTTATTGTCGTATACTTTCTTGAATCGCCGTTCATTGAGCGGGATAATAGGCTTGAGTTCCCCCAAAATTACTACTGGATTTATGAGCGTTTTCCATGCCATTATATTCTGACTAAATTGTCGATTAGTTACTTCCATCTAAGGATCACGAATTTTTAAAGCTATTCAGTCAGTAACCTCTAAACCCTTTTAGAGGGCTGTTTCTCGATTCGCCCATAAGGAAATCAACTAGGACTCAATCTAATGTCTATCAAATTTATCTGTACGTTTCACAGAATATAATGATGACATCGCAGAAGCTCAATTTTATGTGTCCCAAGTCACTTGATTAAACGCTTGGAAACTTTCGTTGTCGAAGCAACAATGTGAAAACCTTCTAGTGATAAAACGAAACAACTATACCTTAAATTCAGATCTTGCCACTCAAATGTCTAGTTATCAAATAGCTATTCTGTAGGATCATTGCGTTAAACTCTTTATTTTGAGTACTTGTAACTCTCATCTACCAGGAAAATATGAATGCGAAACCACTCTGTAGCTGCTAAATCCCGAAGAGAATTAGGAATGGTAACTTTGAGGACTATTTATAGACCAATATAATACCTAGATTTCTTATTGTATAATTGTTAAGTAGATTAACTATTCATATTCATGTTCCTCTTATTATGAGCTTTATTTTGACCCACAGACTACTACTGTACGATCTACCATTCCTGAGTTATCCGCCGTCTATTAATCACTGTCCCCCTTATTCACAGCCACATTTAGCTGAATCTTGTACAAATGCTATTTTCTACTTTATGGTACGATGTGGTCTGTCTGTTTGGTATAGAAACCCAGTATGTTTGAAAATGATGATTCATATTGCAGAGGCTGTTGTTGGTGTTCTGGACTCAACTGGAAGGGCTAGGCAAATAGCAGGACCGATAAGTGCTCTAGACTGCTCGTACGGCTTTCGTGTATCATTGATCCAATCGATAAATCGCTGCTCTCTAATTGGCGGCATCGTCACGTCATATATTAACTGGACACGCAGACAGACTACAAGTTATAACAGTAACCAAAAGCACCTCCTGCTAACCACTCATCCTACCCCAAGCACTCTCTGTTTTCCATCAACCTTACTACTCAATTGCTCACGTAAGCTCTATTAAAACTCTTGCAAGAGTAAATTACAAGTTCAAACTCTAAACAATTTACTATTCACTGATCGAAAGCTAACTACAATTCCAGCTGAACTGATATTTGAAACTAAATAAACTTTTTATTTTGTACGTAGCTCGAGAGGAAGTTTCAAGACACAATGAATTATTCGTATTCTGTCACTTTACTTCCTTCAAAGTTGTTAGAGAGCACCATTGACATGAAATAGGATAAGATTCAGCGTTGTCCAGTGCTTTTCAAGTTTTAATTTCATCTTTGCAACCAGCAAGTGATGATCTAAGGCTACATCAGCTCCTCCCTTGGTTCTCCAGTCGTCGTTCTGAACGTTTTGTTGATGCAGATATGGTCAATTTAATTCTGTGTAGTGTGATCTAGTGAAGTCCATGTGGTCATGTGAATGCGTTTGTATGGAAATATAGTGCCGCTTATGATCAGTTTATTGAAGGCACATAGGTTTGCAAATCTCTCACCATTTTCGTTCCTTTCTCCCAGTCCATGCCATCCCATGACGTCTTCGTATCCAGTGTTGTCCTTTCCAACCTTGACATTGAAATCTCCCATCAGAATGGTCAGGTCCTTGGTTGGGCACTTCTCGAAGATCGACTGAAGCCTATCGATAAATTGATCTTTAGCGTCTTCATTGTAGTCGTTGGTAGGCGCATACCATTGGATGACGTTGATTGTAATGCCCTCTCTCTTTGTTTTGAAGAAGGATTGATGATCCTTGGTCCATGGGATTCCCATCCTATGAGTGCATTTTATGCTTGTTTGGACAGCATCAATGTAACTCCTTGTGTATGTGGGGCATTTTCTTCTTCATGGCCGGGGTATAACAGAAACCCTCCTGAAGCTGGTCGTTGTTGTCCAACCTGCATCCAATGTGTTTCACTGATTCCAAGCACCTCCAGGGTGTATCTCCTCATTTCTGCAGCCACTTGTATGACTCTCCCGGTCTCCGACATTGTTCGGACGTTCCATGTACCTAAAAAATTGCTGCTTTGGTTGTTAGAAGGGGCATCGGCCTCGCGACTTCTGAAGGAACTCGGCTTTCATCATTTTCATTCATTTATTTAAACACATAAATATTGGTACAAAGGAGCACCATATACATATGCGCCACACAAATCTCATTTGCTTTGTGTGTGGGCTTGGATACTACCCGGGTGCCCAGACCGAAGCAGGTAGTATTCTCAGGGGACCACACACGAAGCCTTTGACCTAAAGATCTGATCCACAAGACAGTGGAGCATCGTGAGGAGATGCAGTCCCATGGTAGCCGGTGACCAACGACTGATTCATACGCCATTTGTTCCCTCACGATACTGGAACCGACGTGTACCATTGGCTTTCATTATGGGGTCTCATAATTCTCCCTTCAACTCCCAGGGCAGAGTTTAAATGGTTTGAATTATTTTTCCTAGTTAGCGTTTTTTTAGCGAGTTAGTTTTCTACAGGATGGGGTCGCTAACCCTATGCGCAACTCTTCTTCCTTATCCGGACTTGGAACCGATAGTAGCCCCCGGAGGGGATACAGGCGAAGTTATCCCAGTCCAGCGAACAGATAATAGTGATCGTCAGCTGCAACTGTGCTTAGACAATCGTTTGTTTTTGGCAAACACTAGTTTTAGGCTTAAGGAGAGATATCGTCTAACATGGCGACCTTCTGAACCAAACCAAAGATGGATACAAGTAGACCATATTGTCATTAGTCATCGTTGGAGAGGCTCGACAAGAGACTGCCGCTCGTTCTGGAGTACATGTTTAGACTCTGTAGATGCTCTAATACGAGAACGAATTTGCTTGTGCCTCACTGGAACCTGACGGGAGGAATACTTTAAGGAACAGTTTGGCTGGTCTTCAGCTACTCTACAACTACTCACCATTTCTAAACAGCCTGAATGGAACATTGAAATAAGTCCCCCACCTCTAATTAAGGTTCACAAAGTTATAGCTAACCTAAAACAAGGAAAGGCAGCTGTTCCAGATGGAGGTATTTAAGGATGGTAGTCCAGTTTTAGCGATGAGGTTGACTAATATTTTAGCCGGAATCTGGGAACTGAATGTAATCCCATCTGACTGGTCGCAATCATTGATTATCCCAATATATAAGAAGGGATCAAAATCATCCTGTGATAACTATAGATGGATTAGTTTGATTAATATCGTATCTAAAATACTAGTCTCAATTATCATCGGAAGCCTAACAAAGACTCGTGAACTGCAAACACGAGAAAATCAGGCTGGCTTCAGACCTAGTCGTGGCTGCACCAACCACATATGCATCATTCGTCAGGTTTTTGAACACAGACATGCTTATCGGCGTCCGACAATGATAGTTTTTCTTGACTTGAAAGCAGCATTTGACTCTGTAGACCGAGAGGTTCTGTGGCAGTGTCTGTCATTGAAACGTGTACCTCAGAAGTACATAAACCTTGTGAAGGCTCTTTACTCGAACACTACCAGTCGAGTGAGAGCTTATGGCGAACTGTCATCTAATTTTATAACCTCGAGTGGTGTCCGACAAGACCGTCCACTATCCCCGTTCTTTGTTTAACTTCATTATCGACCTATTGCTAGAAATAACACTCTCGTCGACTTAATTTTCAGGAATTGGTCTCCTACCAGGAAGTCCACTTATCGACTTAGAATACCCAGATGATATAGTCCTGTTTGGTGAAGACGCTGATAAAATGCAGAGTCTTCTGATAGCACTGAGTAGCAATGCCAGGATATTTGGAATGCGTTTCTCCCCATCTTAATGTAAATTATTACTCCAGGACTGGCCTGCGTCAACACCTGAACTAAGGATAGGGAGTGAAGTATTCGAACGCGTTGACAACTTCACTTATCTTGGAAGTCTGATCAGCCCTAATAGGTTGATGTCTGACGAAATCTCTGCACGGAATAGAACGCTCGTTTGGCTTTTGCCAACTTAAGTCACCTATGGCGAAGACGAGATATCCATTTATCAATTAAAGGAAGAGTATACTGTGTGGCAGTTCTGTTCTACTTTACGGCTGTGAAACGTGGTCATTAAGAGTAGAAGATACTCGTAAGTTACTATTATTTTATCACAGATGTCTTAGAAATACTGTTCGCATCTGCTCGGATTGCCGGGTAAGTAATAGTGAGGTTAGACACAGGGTATTAGGGAATGATGGCAAATCAGTTGATGACGTTGTGAATCTTGATTACCTGAGATGGTTGGGCCAAGTGTTGCATATGCCTGAACACCGATTACCACGACGCGCAATGCTGACTAGAGTTGGAGATGGTTGTAAGAGAGTTAAGGACGGTCAAACCAAAACGTGGCATCAGTCCACAAAGTCACTAACTCCTGGTCTGAGCCATGTTGGTAGATGCAGACTACTTGGTTGGGGTACGTGTAACTATCGTACCCAGTATTTGGAGACTGTGGGTGGCATGGCTCAGAATCGATCACGATGGCGTAGTTGCATACACTATTTGTTTTATCCTAAACCGCGAGATTAGCATTACTTTACACCTTTCTTTATACGAATCAATTCTCCCTCCTTGTATGAAATTTTTTTACTACCATTGAAGGAACTATTTCTATGAATTTGGTGTTCACCTTGTTGTGCTAATGAGGTATGGCAACTTGGACCGATACATATATGTGCCTGATCCGAAGTTGTAGTTGGTTGATTGATATTACTATAAAACTTAGTGATTACCCCAGCCAATATTAGTCATACATTAAAAACAATAAATAGCATAAAAAACAACTATGGTTTAAATTTATTACCACCCGTCTCCATACAATTGAAATATTTTTCTCATCCCTTCCTCCTTTGCATCCATTACAAAAGTGATATCGTTTATATTAGTTTTCTAATCAAAATTTCAGATCTTATATAATATGAGCATAGAATATTTCTACAAACTTTGTTTAAATCGGAGTATTACAGAGTTGTCTTACTAAGACTGTGACTTCGATCCATAAATTAGTGATATAAAGTAACTTAAGAAAATTAATTATCCTAAACCAGTGAAACGAATCCATCAATTTTTTGACCGTTAAGTAATAATTCGAGCAAAAAAAAGGTCTACAACTTAATGTATTGAACACATATCTGGTTAACACTTGAAACTATTACGGTTGCAAACACAAATAGAGTCGAATGACCCAATAAAAGTGGAGGATAAACATCCATCATCCTCTATTGCCAAACATATACGTGAAACAGGTAATAAGATTTAATTAAATAGGAATAATATATTTGTAAAATCTCAGCGAATGAATTTTAATTAAATCCAACGTTTCGCCTGGCAATCTGGTCCAAGCTTTTTCAAGGAATTATAATCAAACATCAAAATTATCGAATATAAATAGGTACATGGTTCTCCGACTTCATTATACACTGAATAGGTCATCCAATCAACGTTAACAAAAAGTCTAAACTAGGTATGTTTAAGAGATATGTGATGTGAAGTGATGAGTGTTCATATAACATATTGTATAGAAAAACGTAAGAGGTGAGAGGAGAAAATTACATTCACATTAGATATTGTCTCTTATCAGTGAATTTATAAGGAAACATACAATTTGTAATATATATGATATGAATCATATCTGTCACAGCATGTATAACATGAAGATAATTAAACAAAATAAAAATATAAAAGGTGAAATTTGAAGAGCGTAATTTTGATTGTATGTATGTGTCATTTTTAATGTTCCAATGAATTGTTTAACAAATTCCGATAAGATAACAGATTAGAATCATTCAGTGTAATTGTTGTCATTTTAGATAATACGAATTAGATAAAAACATTAAGGAGTTCAGGTTATTACTTATTAATGATTAGCTGCCATGGCACTGCTAATTATATTCCATCTCTCCTATTAATATTGTTTGGATTAGCCCAAATGTATAGGGCTTCAGCTGTTTGTCTTTCCTTGTAAGAATTGAAATCTTTTTGAAGGATTTTTGTGTGAACGAAATCAATTGTATGACCCGATTCTATCGAGTGTAATGCTATCGCTGATTTGTTCTCCAGTTTCCTTACATCATATGAGGATTTAGGAATGTGTTTCAAGCATTGTTTGTGTTCCTTCACCCTCACATTCAGTTGTCTTGATGTTTCACCTACATACGTTGCATTACAGTCACTACATTTGATTTCATAGACACAATTTTGTTGTTCTTCTTTATGTATTGGATCTTTAATTCTTACTAATTTTGATCTTAGAGTATTGTTTGTTCGAAAAAATACTCTTATATTTTGATTATTTAAGATTCTTCGAATATCTTCCGAAACTCCTTTCCGATATGGGATCACCACTGTGTTAACCCATTCCTTTTTCTGTAATCTTTTTGTATTAACAATGTCGTCTTTTCTTTCATTCTTAATTATTCTTTTAATAAAATCTTTTGGATAATTGTTCACTCAAATGTATCAAAAGTCAACATTATTCATTCATTCATCCATTTTGTATATTCATTTAACTGTTACCATTTTCATTATCCTACTCAATTGTTTGTATCATTCAAGTGAGAGGGGGGAGAAAAAGAAAGAAACTATTCTGATACTTCATTATTTAATCAAGCATATACAAGAAATATGATTGAATATAAAGAGAGAAGATGGATCTATTATTTAATTTCTGTAAGATTCCATGTCATCTTATTCAATAGATTGTTGAACCGGATGATCTTTAGACAGATCAGTATAAATAATGATGATGATGATGATGAATGATGAGTA